>NW_027440589.1:520975-641127 GCF_031893055.1 Leptodactylus fuscus
TGCAGGTCACCTCCCCTATAATAGTCAGGCCACGGCTCCAGTAGTGCAGGTCACCTCACCTATAATAGTCAGGCCACGGCTCCAGTAGTGCAGGTCACCTCCCCTATAATAGTCAGGCAACGGCTCCAGTAGTGCAGGTCACCTCCCCTATAATAGTCAGGCCACGGCTCCAGTAGTGCAGGTCACCTCACCTATAATAGTCAGGCCACGGCTCCAGTAGTGCAGGTCACCTCCCCTATAATAGTCAGGCCACGGCTCCAGTAGTGCAGGTCACCTCACCTATAATAGTCAGGCCACGGCTCCAGTAGTGCAGGTCACCTCACCTATAATAGTCAGGCCACGTCTCCAGTAGTGCAGGTCACCTCCCCTATAATAGTCAGGCCACGGCTCCAGTAGTGCAGGTCACCTCCCCTATAATAGTCAGGCCACGGCTCCAGTAGTGCAGGTCACCTCACCTATAATAGTCAGGCCACGGCTCCAGTAGTGCAGGTCACCTCCCCTATAATAGTCAGGCCACGGCTCCAGTAGTGCAGGTCACCTCCCCTGTAATCGTCAGGCCACGGCTCCAGTAGTGCAGGTCACCTCCCCTATAATAGTCAGGCCACGGCTCCAGTAGTGCAGGTCACCTCCCCTATAATAGTCAGGCCACGGCTCCAGTAGTGCAGGTCACCTCCCGTATAATAGTCAGGCCACGGCTCCAGTAGTGCAGGTCACCTCACCTATAATAGTCAGGCCACGGCTCCAGTAGTGCAGGTCACCTCCCCTATAATAGTCAGGCCACGGCTCCAGTAGTGCAGGTCACCTCCCCTATAATCGTCAGGCCACGGCTCCAGTAGACACAATATTTGTGGTTTTCCTGCTCTGCCATAGTTTGCTCTCCCGGCAGACTTCTTATACCTCAGTAACGAGGACAACCCTGAACACTTGACACTGTCGGAGCCTCCACGAGGTGCGGACTGGAGGGGGGAGGGATGACAGGTCCCACTACCAAACTAAAATTACCAGCCTGAGCACAGCCCTGAACAACACTCAGCAGACAACAGTGATCAGCTGAGAACAAACACTTCTGGATTTCTCATCTCGCCCACCTGAGCGCCCACCTGTGCACCCCCCAGCACCTCACTAGCCATCAGCTAACAGTATATATGTGTGTGTCTGTATATACGTGTGTGTCCTGAGAGCTGGGATACTTTCCTAGTACTGAGGCCATCTCTGCCCCCCCATTCTCAGCACCAGCGGGGTCTCCGTGGCCCTATAGATAGATCTTTTTGTGGCCCTTTCTCGATGTCAGCATGTGACTTAGTTTTGCTGTCTTCCAGCCGGCCTACACTCGGGTACCGGGTCAATGTCACCAGTCTGCTCGCCCTCCGCCCGCTCTCCGTGTCCATCGGCCTCTTCTCCAGCCTCTGCCAATACTTCCATATGCCGAGCCAGACCTGGAGGACGGAGGGAGTGACCCCGAGCAATGGCAGCCTGCCGCATGAGGCCGTGTGCCAGACTAGCCACCTGACGGTATTCGGGGCCGCCATCTTTGTGCCCCCCCATCGCATCCTCTTCCATCTTCCTGTAAGTTCTGGTTATTTCATTTTGCTTTCAGGATTCCTTTAATAAGAGCAATCCATTGTTTTATCACATCTGTGACCCGTCCGTGTAAGTCGCTGTTCACACCACGTTTAGTAAGTCCAATCCATATATATATATATATATATATATATATATATATATATATATAGGCTGCGCATGTGTAACTATACGCCATATACGTCTGCTATAGACTGGTCATCTATGTCAGGCCATACAGTGACTGTGCCGACCCACAGCAGGCAGAGGTATATTACTATAGTAAGTGCCCCGTGGCCAGCCCTCAGGGTGACTGTGTGATCACTATAGTAATGGCTCCGTGGCCGGCCCTCAGGGTGACTGTGTGATCACTATAGTAAGTGCCCCCGTGGCCGGCCCTCAGGGTGACTGTGTGATCACTATAGTAAGTGCCCCGTGGCCGGCCCTCAGGGTGACTGTGTGATCACTATAGTAAGTGCCCCGTGGCCGGCCCTCAGGGTGATTGTGTGATCACTATAGTAATGGCTCCGTGGCCGGCCCTCAGGGTGACTGTGTGATCACTATAGTAAGTGCCCCCGTGGCCGGCCCTCAGGGTGACTGTGTGATCACTATAGTAAGTGCCCCGTGGCCGGCCCTCAGGGTGACTGTGTGATCACTATAGTAAGTGCCCCGTGGCCGGCCCTCAGGGTGATTGTGTGATCACTATAGTAAGTGCTCTCGTGGCCGGCCCTCAGGGTGATTGTGTGATCACTATAGTAAGTGCTCTCGTGGCCGGCCCTCAGGGTGATTGTGTGATCACTATAGTAAGTGCCCCTGTGGCCGGCCCTCAGGGTGACTGTGTGATCACTATAGTAAGTGCCCCCATGGCCTGCCCTCAGGGTGACTGCGTGACCACTATAGTAAGTGCCCCCGTGGCCAGCCCTCAGGGTGATTGTGTGATCACTATAGTAAGTGCCCCGTGGCCAGCCCTCAGGGTGATTGTGTGATCACTATAGTAATGGCTCCGTGGCTGGCCCTCAGGGTGACTGTGTGATCACTATAGTAAGTGCCCCCATGGCCTGCCCTCAGGGTGATGTGTGATCACCATAGTAAGTGCCCCCGTGGCCAGCCCTCAGGGTGATTGTGTGATCACTATAGTAAGTGCCCTCGTGGCCGGCCCTCAGGGTGATTGTGTGATCACTATAGTAAGTGCTCTCGTGGCCGGCCCTCAGGGTGATTGTGTGATCACTATAGTAAGTGCCCCCGTGGTCAGCCCTCAGGGTGATTGTGTGATCACTATAGTAAGTGCCCCGTGGCCAGCCCTCAGGGTGATTGTGTGATCACTATAGTAATGGCTCCGTGGCTGGCCCTCAGGGTGACTGTGTGATCACTATAGTAAGTGCCCCTTCCCCGTGGCCGGCCCTCAGGGTGATTGTGTGATCACTATAGTAAGTGCCCCCGTGGCCAGCCTTTAGAGTAACTGTGTGATCACTATAGTAAGTGCTCTCGTGGCCAGCCCTCAGGGTGACAGTGTGATGATTATAGTAAGTGCCCCCGTGGCCAGCCCTCAGGGTGATTGTGTGATCACTATAGTAAGTGCCCCGTGGCCAGCCCTCAGGGTGATTGTGTGATCACTATAGTAATGGCTCCGTGGCCAGCCCTCAGGGTGACTGTGTGATCACTATAGTAAGTGCCCCCATGGCCTGCCCTCAGGGTGACTGTGTGACCACTATAGTAAGTGCCCCCGTGGCCAGCCCTCAGGGTGATTGTGTGATCACTATAGTAAGTGCCCCGTGGCCAGCCCTCAGGGTGATTGTGTGATCACTATAGTAATGGCTCCGTGGCCAGCCCTCAGGGTGATTGTGTGATCACTATAGTAAGTGCCCCCGTGGCCAGCCCTCAGGGTGATTGTGTGATCACTATAGTAAGTGCCCCGTGGCCAGCCCTCAGGGTGATTGTGTGATCACTATAGTAAGTGCCCCGTGGCCAGCCCTCAGGGTGATTGTGTGATCACTATAGTAAGTGCCCCGTGGCCAGCCCTCAGGGTGATTGTGTGATCACTATAGTAATGGCTCCGTGGCTGGCCCTCAGGGTGACTGTGTGATCACTATAGTAAGTGCCCCCATGGCCTGCCCTCAGGGTGATGTGTGATCACCATAGTAAGTGCTCTCGTGGCCGGCCCTCAGGGTGATTGTGTGATCACTATAGTAAGTGCCCCCGTGGCCAGCCTTTAGAGTGACTGTGTGATCACTATAGTAAGTGCTCTCGTGGCCGGCCCTCAGGGTGATTGTGTGATCACTATAGTAAGTGCCCCGTGGCCAGCCTTTAGAGTGACTGTGTGATCACTATAGCAAGTGCCCTGTGGACGGTCCTCAGGGTGACTGTGTGATCACCATAGTAAGTGCCCTCGTGGCCAGCCCTCAGGGTGACAGTGTGATGATTATAGTAAGTGCCCCCGTGGCCGGTCCTCAGGGTGATTGTGTGATCACTATAGTAAGTGCCCCCATGGCCTGCCCTCAGGGTGATGTGTGATCACCATAGTAAGTGCCCTCGTGGCCAGCCCTCAGGGTGACAGTGTGATGATTATAGTAAGTGCCCCCGTGGCCGGTCCTCAGGGTGATATCTGTGACAACTTTCCTAAGCTGATGCTTGACTCTTTTTGCGCCCCCTCCCAGGCTCCTCGGCAGTGGACTCTCGTACTGATCTGCTGTTTCGGGATCCTTTCCCTGTATCTGCTGCTGGTCCTTATCTCTCACAAGTTGGACCATCTGGATGTCTCACGAGTTGGAACCATTGCACTATGTGGCCCCAAAGGTCAATACAGATATTGGGTGCTGGTAAAGACCGGCTGGAGAAGGGGGGCAGGTAAATATGGTGCTATAGAATATATACGTGTTGTCCACATTGCCTCTGTGTCATCTGATATACTACCGCCATAGGTGTAAACAGAAACAACAGGACCCAGTGTTACAGTCACCACCAGGGGGCAGTCACTGCTAGTGGCGGGTTACGTCTGGTTTACGTTTCACTCCCCATTGGTCCACTGGCCACTTTCACTAGAATATTCTCCAGTTTGTGTCCTCACTGTGCAGATGATTTTTGCTCACTTTTTGGTCAGGTACTACGGCACATGTTGGAATTTGTCTGTATGGAGTGACCAGAAGTGGAGCTCGGCACCTACATAGTCGCGGAGGTCTGACCACCGGGAGTCTGGACATGTTCCAGGTTGAATCTGATTGTAACTTAGGAGAAATCTGGAAAATCCGTGTGTGGCATGACAATACTGGTAAGATGTCACCGCCAAGTGCACCTAACCTGTATGAGTGCACCTAAGGAGTATGGCCTCATATGCACTGTATTCTGCAGTTTTAGCAGTTATCCCCTCTGCAGCCTCTATGGTGTCTCTAGTTCACGTTTCTCCCTGAGTTGGTGAGTGGACCATCTGATGTCTCCAAAAGAGACCCGAGAAATGTTCTGGGTCCACATTGTAACTCCATGAATATTCTGGGTCCACAGTGTAACTCCATGAATGTTCTGAGTCCACTATGTAGCTCCATGAATGTTCTGGGTCCACAATGTAGCATCCATGAATGTTCTGGGTCCACAATGTAGCTCCTTGAATGTTCTGGGTCCACAATGTAGCTCCTTGAATGTTCTGGGTCCACAATGTCGCTCCATGAATGTTCTGGGACCACAATGTAGCATCCATGAATGTTCTGGGTCCACATTGTAGCTCCATGAATGTTCTGGGTCCACAATGTAGCATCCATGAATGTTCTGGGTCCACAATGTAACGTCCATGAATATTCTGAGTCCACTATGTAGCTCCATGAATGTTCTGGGTCCACAATGTAGCTCCATGAATGTTCTGAGTCCACATTGTAGCTCCATGAATGTTCTGGGTCCACATTGTAGCTCCATGAATGTTCTGGGTCCACAATGTAGCTCAATGAATGTTCTGGATCCACAATGTAGCATCCATGAATGTTCTGGGTCCACAATGTAGCTCTGTGAATGTTCTGGGTCCACAATGTAGCTCCATGAATGTTCTGGGTCCACATTGTAGCTCCATGAATGTTCTGGGTCCACAATGTAGCTCAATGAATGTTCTGGGTCCACAATGTAGCATCCATGAATGTTCTGGGTCCACATTGTAGCTCCATGAATGTTCTGGGTCCACAATGTAGCTCAATGAATGTTCTGGGTCCACAATGTAGCATCCATGAATGTTCTGGGTCCACAATGTAGCTCCTTGAATGTTCTGGGTCCACAATGTAGCTCCATGAATGTTCTGGGTCCACAATGTAGCTCCTTGAATGTTCTGGGTCCACAATGTAGCTCCTTGAATGTTCTGGGTCCACAATGTAGCTCCATGAATGTTCTGGGTCCACAATGTAGCATCCATGAATGTTCTGGGTCCACAATGTAGCTCCTTGAATGTTCTGGGTCCACAATGTAGCTCCATGAATGTTGTGGGTCCACATTGTAGCTCCATGAATGTTCTGGGTCCACAATGTAGCTCCATGAATGTTCTGGGTCCACAATGTCGCTCCATGAATGTTCTGGGTCCACAATGTAGCTCCATGAATGTTCTGGGTCCACAATGTAGCTCCATGAATGTTCTGGGTCCACAATGTAGCTCCATGAATGTTCTGGGTCCACAATGTAGCATCCATGAATGTTCTGGGTCCACTATGTAGCTCCATGAATGTTCTGGGTCCACAATGTAGCTCCATGAATGTTCTGGGTCCACAATGTAGCTCCATGAATGTTCTGGGTCCACAATGTAGCATCCATGAATGTTCTGGGTCCACTATGTAGCTCCATGAATGTTCTGGGTCCACAATGTAGCATCCATGAATGTTCTGGGTCCACAATGTAGCTCCATGAATGTTCTGGGTCCACAATGTAGCTCCATGAATGTTCTGGGTCCACAATGTAGCTCCATGAATGTTCTGGGACCACAATGTAGCTCCATGAATGTTCTGGGACCACAATGTAGCTCCATGAATGTTCTGGGTCCACAATGTAGCTCCTTGAATGTTCTGGGTCCACAATGTAGCTCCATGAATGTTGTGGGTCCACATTGTAGCTCCATGAATGTTCTGGGTCCACAATGTAGCTCCATGAATGTTCTGGGTCCACTATGTAGCTCCATGAATGTTCTGGGTCCACAATGTAGCATCCATGAATGTTCTGGGTCCACAATGTAGCTCCATGAATGTTCTGGGACCACAATGTAGCTCCATGAATGTTCTGAGTCCACAATGTAGCTCCATGAATGTTCTGGGTCCACAATGTAGCATCCATGAATGTTCTGGGTCCACAATGTAGCTCCTTGAATGTTCTGGGTCCACAATGTAGCTCCATGAATGTTGTGGGTCCACATTGTAGCTCCATGAATGTTCTGGGTCCACAATGTAGCTCCATGAATGTTCTGGGTCCACAATGTCGCTCCATGAATGTTCTGGGACCACAATGTAGATCCATGAATGTTCTGGGTCCACAATGTAGCTCCATGAATGTTCTGGGTCCACAATGTAGCTCCATGAATGTTCTGGGTCCACAATGTAGCACCCATGAATGTTCTGGGTCCACTATGTAGCTCCATGAATGTTCTGGGTCCACAATGTAGCTCCATGAATGTTCTGGGTCCACAATGTAGCTCCATGAATGTTCTGGGTCCACAATGTAGCATCCATGAATGTTCTGGGTCCACTATGTAGCTCCATGAATGTTCTGGGTCCACAATGTAGCTCCATGAATGTTCTGGGTCCACAATGTAGCTCCATGAATGTTCTGGGTCCACATTGTAGCTCCATGAATGTTCTGGGTCCACAATGTAGCTCCATGAATGTTCTGGGTCCACAATGTAGCATCCATGAATGTTCTGGGACCACAATGTAGCTCCATGAATGTTCTGGGTCCACAATGTAGCATCCATGAATGTTCTGGGTCCACAATGTAGCATCCATGAATGTTCTGGGTCCACAATGTAACATCCATGAATGTTTTGGGTCCACAATGTAGCATCCATGAATGTTCTGGGTCCACAATGTAGCTCCATGAATGTTCTGGGACCACAATGTAGCTCCATGAATGTTCTGGGACCACAATGTAGCTCCATGAATGTTCTGGGTCCACAATGTATCTCCATGAATGTTCTGGGTCCACAATGTAGCTCCATGAATGTTCTGGGTCCACAATGTAGCTCCATGAATGTTCTGGGTCCACAATGTAGCTCCATGAATGTTCTGGGTCCACAATGTAGCATCCATGAATGTTCTGGGTCCACAATGTAGCTCCATGAATGTTCTGGGTCCACAATGTAGCTCCATGAATGTTCTGGGACCACAATGTAGCTCCATGAATGTTCTGGGTCCACAATGTAGCATCCATGAATGTTCTGGGTCCACAATGTAGCATCCATGAATGTTCTGGGTCCACAATGTAGCATCCATGAATGTTCTGGGTCCACAATGTAGCTCCATGAATGTTCTGGGACCACAATGTAGCTCCATGAATGTTCTGGGACCACAATGTAGCATACATGGTCCATGACGCTGCTGTCTTCCTAGGTTTGGATCCCTCGTGGTTCCTCCAGTACGTGGCGGTATGGGACAAGCAGACAGATTTCCTCTACTTCTTTGTGGTGAATGACTGGCTGTCTGTGGACAATGATCGGGCTGGGGGACGATTGGAGAAAGAGATTCTCGCCACATGTACGGTCTACCGTGGGGTCATGTTGTTATGGTGTTGCCTCTTTTCAGGGGCCCATTGTTCATGTACGGGGCATTGTTTGATGATAAGGTGTCTGTGCTCTCTTTCAGGTCCTCAGGAGCTCTCCAGCTTCTCACATGTCTTCCCGGCCCAGTTGGCTCTTGGTCTCACTGATTGGCACCTTTGGTTGTCCGTTTGGTGGCGCCCGGCTCGCAGCCGCTTTACACGTATGCAGAGGGTAACCTGCTGTGCGCTGACACTTCATCTTTACATGGCAGCTTGTTCCCTGTGGTATGGGGCCGCTGGAGATCGAAGAGAAAGGTCTGTGCTAAACCATCCTAAGTACGTAGCTAGTGACCGGAGTGTACGGTGCGAATAGTGAGGACATGGCCACTTTATTAGACATGGCACCTCCTATACCGGTGTGGACAATATTCCCCCAACCACCACTTCACCACTCAGTGTTCCTGACACCTGACAGATCCCTTTCAATGATGGTATCTCAGACCTGGCCCTTTCCTGGATCTCCTCATACCTCACCGACAGCACATTCAGCGTCTCCCACTCCACCACCTCCTCACCACGCCCTCTCTCTGTAGGTGACCCCCAAGGCTCCGTCCTAGGACCCCTCACGGTTTTCAATACCATTGCTATGCCGATGACACCCAAATCTGCATCTCTGGACCAGACATGACCTCCCTGCTGGCCAGAATTCCAGATTGTTTAGCGGCCGTAGCCTCCTTCCTCTCTTCTCGCTTTCTCAAACTCAACATGGAGAAAACAGAGTTCATCACTTTCACCCCACCCCATATGGCCCCTCCACCTGACCCATCTATAGTATCAAAGTCAACGGAACCCCACTTACCCCTGTCCCATGGGCCCGATGTCTTTGGGTAACCCTGGACCTCGACCTATTCTTCAAGTCACACGTTCAAACCCTCAACACTTCCTGCTCCTCCAACTCAAGAACATTCACCGAATCCGCTCCTTCCTCACCCCAGAAACAACGAAGACGCTCGTCCAGGCCCTCATAATCTCCCGCCTAGACTACTGCAACACCCTTCTCCATGGACTCCCAGCAAACACCCTCGCCCCCCTCCAGTCCACCTTACACTGCGCTGCTCGCTTAATCCACCTCACCCCCCGATCCTCATCGGCTGCTCCCCTCTGCCAGTCCCTCCACTGGCTACCTATAGCCTAGCGAATCGAGTTCAAGCTACTAACGCTAACATACAAAGCCATCCACAACCCGTCCCCTCCATATATCTCTGACCTCACCTGTCCCCTCCATATATCTCTGACCTCATCCTCACCTGTCCCCTCCATATATCTCTGACCTCATCCTCACCTGTCCTCTCCATATATCTCTGACCTCCTCACCTGTTCCCTCCATATATCTCTGACCTCATCCTCACCTGTCCCCTCCATATATCTCTGACCTCATCCTCACCTGTCCTCTCCATATATCTCTGACCTCATCCTCACCTGCCCCCTCCATATATCTCTGACCTCATCCTCACCTGTCCCCTCCATATATCTCTGACCTCATTCTCACCTGTCCCCTCCATATATCTCTGACCTCACCTGTCCTCTCCATATATCTCTGACCTCACCTGTCCTCTCCATATATCTCTGACCTCATCCTCACCTGTCCCCTCCATATATCTCTGACCTCATCCTCACCTGTCCCCTCCATATATCTCTGACCTCATCCTCACCTGTCCTCTCCATATATCTCTGACCTCATCCATACCTGTCCCTCCATATATCTCTGACCTCACCAGTCCCCTCCATATATCTCTGACCTCATCCTCACCTGTCATTTCCATATATCTCTGACCTCATCCTCACCTGTCCCCTCCATATATCTCTGAACTTATCCACACCTGTCCTCTCCATATATCTCTGAACTCACCTGTCCCCTCCATATATCTCTGACCTCATCCTCACCTGTCCCCTCCATATATCTCTGACCTCATCCTCACCTGTCATTTCCATATATCTCTGACCTCATCCTCACCTGTCCCCTCCATATATCTCTGAACTTATCCACACCTGTCCTCTCCATATATCTCTGAACTCACCTGTCCCCTCCATATATCTCTGACCTCATCCTCACCTGTCCCCTCCATATATCTCTGACCTCATCCTCACCTGTCCCCTCCATATATCTCTGACCTCACCTGTCCCCTCTATATATCTCTGACCTCATCCTCACCTGTCCCCTCCATATATCTCTGACCTCACCTGTCCTCTCCATATATCTCTGACCTTATCCTCACCTGTTCCCTCCATATATCTCTGACCTCATCCTCACCTGTCCCCTCCATATATCTCTGACCTCACCTGTCCCCTCCATATATCTCTGACCTCACCTGTCCCCTCCATATATCTCTGACCTCATCCTCACCTGTCCCCTCCATATATCTCTGACCTCATCCTCACCTGTCCCCTCCATATATCTCTGACCTCATCCTCACCTGTCCCCTCCATATATCTCTGACCTCACCTGTCCCCTCCATATATCTCTGACCTCACCTGTCCCCTCCATATATCTCTGACCTCATCCTCACCTGTCCCCTCCATATATCTCTGACCTCATCCTCACCTGTCCCCTCCATATATCTCTGACCTCATCCTCACCTGTCCCCTCCATATATCTCTGACCTCATCCTCACCTGTCCCCTCCATATATCTCTGACCTCATCCTCACCTGTCCCCTCCATATATCTCTGACCTCATCCTCACCTGTCCCCTCCATATCTCTCTGACCTCATCCTCACCTGTCCTTTCCATATATCTCTGACCTCATCCTCACCTGTCCCCTCCATATATCTCTGAACTTATCCACACCTGTCCTCTCCATATATCTCTGACCTCATCCTCACCTGTCCCCTCCATATATCTCTGACCTCATCCTCACCTGTCCCCTCCATATATCTCTGACCTCATCCTCACCTGTCCCCTCCATATATCTCTGACCTCATCCTCACCTGTCCTCTCCATATATCTCTGACCTCATCCTCACCTGTCCCCTCCATATATCTCTGACCTCACCTGTCCCCTCCATATATCTCTGAACTTATCCACACCTGTCCTCTCCATATATCTCTGAACTCACCTGTCCCCTCCATATATCTCTGACCTCATCCTCACCTGTCCCCTCCATATATCTCTGACCTCATCCTCACCTGTCCCCTCAATATATCTCTGACCTCACCTGTCCCCTCCATATATCTCTGACCTCACCTGTCCCCTCCATATATCTCTGACCTCATCCTCACCTGTCCCCTCATATATCTCTGACCTCATCCTCACCTGTCCCCTCCATATATCTCTGAACTCATCCTCACCTGTCCCCTCCATATATCTCTGACCTCATCCTCACCTGTCCCCTCCATATATCTCTGACCTCATCCTCACCTGTCCCCTCCATATATCTGTGACCTCATCCTCACCTGTCCCCTCCATATATCTCTGACCTCATCCTCACCTGTCCCCTCCATATATCTGTGACCTCATCCTCACCTGTCCCCTCCATATATCTCTGACCTCATCCTCACCTGTCCCCTCCATATATCTCTGACCTCATCCTCACCTGTCCCCTCCATATATCTCTGACCTCATCCTCACCTGTCCCCTCCATATATCTCTGACCTCATCCTCACCTGTCCCCTCCATATATCTCTGACCTCACCCACAACCTGTCCCCTCCATATATCTCTGACCTCACCTGTCCCCTCCATATATCTCTGACCTCATCCTCACCTGTCCCCTCATATATCTCTGACCTCATCCTCACCTGTCCCCTCCATATATCTCTGACCTCATCCTCACCTGTCCTCTCAATATATCTCTGACCTCATCCTCACCTGTCCCCTCCATATATCTCTGACCTCATCCTCACCTGTTCTCTCCATATATCTCTGACCTCATCCTCACCTGTCCCCTCCATATATCTCTGACCTCATCCTCACCTGTCCCCTCCATATATCTCTGACCTCATCCTCACCTGTCCTCTCCATATATTTCTGACCTCATCCTCACCTGTCCTTTCCATATATCTCTGACCTCATCCTCACCTGTCCCCTCCATATATCTCTGACCTCATCCACACCTGTCCCCTCCATATATCTCTGACCTCATCCTTACCTGTCCCCTCCATATATCTCTGACCTCATCCTCACCTGTCCCCTCCATATATCTCTGACCTCATCCTCACCTGTCCTCTCCATATATCTCTGACCTCATCCTTACCTGTCCCCTCCATATATCTCTGACCTCATCCTCACCTGTCCCCTCCATATATCTCTGACCTCATCCTCACCTGTCCCCTCCATATATCTCTGACCTCACCCTCACCTGTCCCTTCCATATATCTCTGACCTCATCCACAACCTGTCCCCTCCATATATCTCTGACCTCATCCTCACCTGTCCCCTCCATATATCTCTGACCTCATCCTCACCTGTCCCCTCCATATATCTCTGACCTCATCCTCACCTGTCCCCTCCATATATCTCTGACCTCATCCTCACCTGTCCCTTCCATATATCTCTGACCTCATCCACAACCTGTCCCCTCCATATATCTCTGACCTCATCCTCACCTGTCCCCTCCATATATCTCTGACCTCATCCTCACCTGTCCCCTCCATATATCTCTGACCTCATCCTCACCTGTCCCCTCCATATATCTCTGACCTCACCCACAACCTGTCCCCTCCATATATCTCTGACCTCACCTGTCCCCTCCATATATCTCTGACCTCATCCTCACCTGTCCCCTCATATATCTCTGACCTCATCCTCACCTGTCCCCTCCATATATCTGTGACCTCATCCTCAACTGTCCCCTCCATATATCTCTGACCTCATCCTCACCTGTCCCCTCCATATATCTTTGACCTCATCCTCACCTGTCCCCTCCATATATCTCTGACCTCACCCACAACCTGTCCCCTCCATATATCTCTGACCTCACCTGTCCCCTCCATATATCTCTGACCTCATCCTCACCTGTCCCCTCATATATCTCTGACCTCATCCTCACCTGTCCCCTCCATATATCTGTGACCTCATCCTCAACTGTCCCCTCCATATATCTCTGACCTCATCCTCACCTGTCCCCTCCATATATCTGTGACCTCATCCTCACCTGTCCCCTCCATATATCTCTGACCTCATCCTCACCTGTCCCCTCCATATATCTCTGTCCTCATCCTCACCTGTCCTCTCCATATATCTCTGACCTCATCCTCACCTGTCCTCTCCATATATCTCTGACCTCATCCTCACCTGTCCTCTCCATATATCTCTGACCTCATCCTCACCTGTCCCCTCCATATATCTCTGACCTCATCCTCACCTGTCCCCTCCATATATCTCTGACCTCACCCACAACCTGTCCCCTCCATATATCTCTGACCTCACCTGTCCCCTCCATATATCTCTGACCTCATCCTCACCTGTCCCCTCATATATCTCTGACCTCATCCTCACCTGTCCCCTCCATATATCTCTGACCTCATCCTCACCTGTCCTCTCCATATATCTCTGACCTCACCTGTCCCCTCCATATATCTCTGACCTCATCCTCACCTGTCCCTTCCATATATCTCTGACCTCATCCTCACCTGTCCCCTCCATATATCTCTGACCTCATCCTCACCTGTCCCCTCCATATATCTCTGACCTCACCTGTCCCCTCCATATATCTCTGACCTCATCCTCACCTGTCCCCTCCATATATCTCTGACCTCACCTGTCCCTTCCATATATCTCTGACCTCATCCTCACCTGTCCTCTCCATATATCTCTGACCTCATCCTCACCTGTCCCCTCCATATATTTCTGACCTCACCTGTCCCTTCCATATATCTCTGACCTCATCCTCACCTGTCCTCTCCATATATCTCTGACCTCATCCTCACCTGTCCCCTCCATATATCTCTGACCTCATCCTCACCTGTCCCCTCCATATATCTCTGACCTCACCTGTCCTCTCCATATATCTCAGACCTCATCCTCACCTGTCCCCTCCATATATCTCTGACCTCACCTGTCCTCTCCATATATCTTTGACCTCATCCTTACCTGTCCCCTCCATATATCTCTGACCTCATCCTCACCTGTCCCCTCCATATATCTCTGACCTCATCCTCACCTGTCCCCTCCATATATCTCTGACCTCATCCTCACCTGTCCTCTCCATATATCTCTGACCTCATCCTCACCTGTCCCCTCCATATATCTCTGACCTCATCCTCACCTGTCCCCTCCATATATCTCTGACCTCATCCTCACCTGTCCTCTCCATATATCTCTGACCTCATCCACACCTGTCCCCTCCATATATCTCTGACCTCATCCTCACCTGTCCCCTCCATATATCTCTGACCTCATCCTCACCTGTCCCCTCCATATATCTCTGACCTCACCTGTCCTCTCCATATATCTCAGACCTCATCCTCACCTGTCCCCTCCATATATCTCTGACCTCACCTGTCCTCTCCATATATCTCTGACCTCATCCTCACCTGTCCCCTCCATATATCTTTGACCTCATCCTCACCTGTCCCCTCCATATATCTCTGACCTCATCCTCACCTGTCCCCTCCATATATCTCTGACCTCACCTGTCCCCTCCATATATCTCTGACCTCACCTGTCCTCTCCATATATCTCTGACCACATCCTCCCCTGTCCTCTCCATATATCTCTGACCTCACCTGTCCCCTCCATATATCTCTGACCTCATCCTCACCTGTCCTCTCCATATATCTCTGACCTCATCCTTACCTGTCCCCTCCATATATCTCTGACCTCATCCTCACCTGTCCCCTCCATATATCTCTGACCTCATCCTCACCTGTCCCCTCCATATATCTCTGACCTCATCCTCACCTGTCCTCTCCATATATCTCTGACCTCATCCTTACTTGTCCCCTCCATATATCTCTCACCTCATCCTCACCTGTCCCCTCCATATATCTCTGATCTCATCCTCACCTGTCCCCTCCATATATCTCTGACCTCATCCTCACCTGTCCTCTCCATATATCTCTGACCTCATCCTCACCTGTCCTTTCCATATATCTCTGACCTCATCCTCACCTGTCCCCTCCATATATCTCCGAACTTATCCACACCTGTCCTCTCCATATATCTCTGAACTCACCTGTCCCCTCCATATATCTCTGACCTCATCCACACCTGTCCCTTCCATATATCTCTGACCTCATCCTCACCTGTCCCCTCCATATATCTCTGACCTCATCCTCACCTGTCCCCTCCATATATCTCTGACCTCATCCTCACCTGTCCTCTCCATATATCTCTGAACTCACCTGTCCCCTCCATATATCTCTGACCTCATCCACACCTGTCCCCTCCATATATCTCTGACCTCATCCTCACCTGTCCCCTCCATATATCTCTGACCTCATCCTCACCTGTCCTCTCCATATATCTCTGACCTCATCCTCACCTGTCCTCTCCATATATCTCTGACCTCATCGTCACCTGTCCCCTCCATATATCTCTGACCTCATCCTCACCTGTCCCCTCCATATATCTCTGACCTCACCTGTCCCCTCCATATATCTCTGACCTCATCCTCACCTGTCCCCTCCATACATCTCTGACCTCATCCTCTCCTGTCCCCTCCATATATCTCTGACCTCATCCACAACCTGTCCCCTCCATATATCTCTGACCTCATCCACACCTGTCCCCTCCATATATCTCTGACCTCATCCTCACCTGTCCCCTCCATATATCTCTGACCTCATCCTCACCTGTCCCCTCCATATATCTCTGACCTCATCCTCACCTGTCCCCTCCATATATCTCTGACCTCACCTGTCCCCTCCATATATCTCTGACCTCATCTTCACCTGTTCCCTCCATATATCTCTGACCTCATCCTCACCTGTCCCCTCCACATATCTCTGACCTCCTCACCTGTCCCCTCCATATATCTCTGACCTCATCCTCACCTGTCCCCTCCATATATCTCTGACCTCATCCTCACCTGTCCCCTCCATATATCTCTGACCTCATCCTCACCTGTCTCCTCCATATATCTCTGACCTCATCCTCACCTGTCCCCTCCATATATCTCTGACCTCATCCTCACCTGTCCTCTCCATATATCTCTGACCTCATCCTCACCTGTCCCCTCCATATATCTCTGACCTCATCCTCACCTGTCCCCTCCATATATCTCTGACCTCATCCTCACCTGTCCCCTCCATATATCTCTGACCTCATCCTCACCTGTCCCCTCCATATATCTCTGACCTCATCCTCACCTGTCTCCTCCATATATCTCTGACCTCATCCTCACCTGTCCCCTCCATATATCTCTGACCTCATCCTCACCTGTCCCCTCCATATATCTCTGACCTCATCCTCACCTGTCCCCTCCATATATCTCTGACCTCATCCTCACCTGTCCTCTCCATATATCTCTGACCTCATCCACAACTTGTCCCCTCCATATATCTCTGACCTCATCCTCACCTGTCCTCTCCATATATCTCTGACCTCATCCACAACCTGTTTCCTCCATATATCTCTGACCTCATCCTCACCTGTCCTCTCCATATATCTCTGACCTCATCCACAACTTGTCCCCTCCATATATCCCTGACCTCATCCTCACCTGTCCCTTCCATATATCTCTGACCTCATCCACAACCTGTTTCCTCCATATATCTCTGACCTCATCCTCACCTGTCCCCTCCATATATCTCTGACCTCATCCTCACCTGTCCCCTCCATATATCTCTGACCTCACCCTCACCTGTCTCCTCCATATATCTCTGACCTCATCCTCACCTGTCCCCTCCATATATCTCTGACCTCATCCTCACCTGTCCCCTCCATATATCTCTGACCTCATCCTCACCTGTCCCCTCCATATATCTCTGACCTTATCCTCACCTGTTCCCTCCATATATCTCTGACCTCATCCTCACCTGTCCCCTCCATATATCTCTGACCTCACCCTCACCTGTCCCCTCCATATATCTCTGACCTCATCCTCACCTGTCCCTTCCATATATCTCTGACCTCATCCTCACCTGTCCCCTCCATATATCTCTGACCTCATCCTCACCTGTCCCCTCCATATATCTCTGACCTCACCTGTCCCCTCCATATATCTCTGACCTCATCCTCACCTGTCCCCTCCATATATCTCTGACCTCACCTGTCCCTTCCATATATCTCTGACCTCATCCTCACCTGTCCTCTCCATATATCTCTGACCTCATCCTCACCTGTCCCCTCCATATATCTCTGACCTCACCTGTCCCTTCCATATATCTCTGACCTCATCCTCACCTGTCCTCTCCATATATCTCTGACCTCATCCTCACCTGTCCCCTCCATATATCTCTGACCTCATCCTCACCTGTCCCCTCCATATATCTCTGACCTCACCTGTCCTCTCCATATATCTCAGACCTCATCCTCACCTGTCCCCTCCATATATCTCTGACCTCACCTGTCCTCTCCATATATCTTTGACCTCATCCTCACCTGTCCCCTCCATATATCTCTGACCTCATCCTCACCTGTCCCCTCCATATATCTCTGACCTCATCCTCACCTGTCCCCTCCATATATCTCTGACCTCATCCTCACCTGTCCTCTCCATATATCTCTGACCTCATCCTCACCTGTCCCCTCCATATATCTCTGACCTCATCCTCACCTGTCCCCTCCATATATCTCTGACCTCATCCTCACCTGTCCTCTCCATATATCTCTGACCTCATCCACACCTGTCCCCTCCATATATCTCTGACCTCATCCTCACCTGTCCCCTCCATATATCTCTGACCTCATCCTCACCTGTCCCCTCCATATATCTCTGACCTCACCTGTCCTCTCCATATATCTCAGACCTCATCCTCACCTGTCCCCTCCATATATCTCTGACCTCACCTGTCCTCTCCATATATCTCTGACCTCATCCTCACCTGTCCCCTCCATATATCTTTGACCTCATCCTCACCTGTCCCCTCCATATATCTCTGACCTCATCCTCACCTGTCCCCTCCATATATCTCTGACCTCACCTGTCCCCTCCATATATCTCTGACCTCACCTGTCCTCTCCATATATCTCTGACCACATCCTCCCCTGTCCTCTCCATATATCTCTGACCTCACCTGTCCCCTCCATATATCTCTGACCTCATCCTCACCTGTCCTCTCCATATATCTCTGACCTCATCCTTACCTGTCCCCTCCATATATCTCTGACCTCATCCTCACCTGTCCCCTCCATATATCTCTGACCTCATCCTCACCTGTCCCCTCCATATATCTCTGACCTCATCCTCACCTGTCCTCTCCATATATCTCTGACCTCATCCTTACTTGTCCCCTCCATATATCTCTCACCTCATCCTCACCTGTCCCCTCCATATATCTCTGATCTCATCCTCACCTGTCCCCTCCATATATCTCTGACCTCATCCTCACCTGTCCTCTCCATATATCTCTGACCTCATCCTCACCTGTCCTTTCCATATATCTCTGACCTCATCCTCACCTGTCCCCTCCATATATCTCCGAACTTATCCACACCTGTCCTCTCCATATATCTCTGAACTCACCTGTCCCCTCCATATATCTCTGACCTCATCCACACCTGTCCCTTCCATATATCTCTGACCTCATCCTCACCTGTCCCCTCCATATATCTCTGACCTCATCCTCACCTGTCCTCTCCATATATCTCTGAACTCACCTGTCCCCTCCATATATCTCTGACCTCATCCACACCTGTCCCCTCCATATATCTCTGACCTCATCCTCACCTGTCCCCTCCATATATCTCTGACCGCATCCTCACCTGTCCCCTCCATATATCTCTGACCTCATCCTCACCTGTCCTCTCCATATATCTCTGACCTCATCCTCACCTGTCCTCTCCATATATCTCTGACCTCATCCTCACCTGTCCTCTCCATATATCTCTGACCTCATCGTCACCTGTCCCCTCCATATATCTCTGACCTCATCCTCACCTGTCCCCTCCATATATCTCTGACCTCACCTGTCCCCTCCATATATCTCTGACCTCATCCTCACCTGTCCCCTCCATACATCTCTGACCTCATCCTCTCCTGTCCCCTCCATATATCTCTGACCTCATCCACAACCTGTCCCCTCCATATATCTCTGACCTCATCCACACCTGTCCCCTCCATATATCTCTGACCTCATCCTCACCTGTCCCCTCCATATATCTCTGACCTCATCCTCACCTGTCCCCTCCATATATCTCTGACCTCATCCTCACCTGTCCCCTCCATATATCTCTGACCTCACCTGTCCCCTCCATATATCTCTGACCTCATCTTCACCTGTTCCCTCCATATATCTCTGACCTCATCCTCACCTGTCCCCTCCACATATCTCTGACCTCCTCACCTGTCCCCTCCATATATCTCTGACCTCATCCTCACCTGTCCCCTCCATATATCTCTGACCTCATCCTCACCTGTCCCCTCCATATATCTCTGACCTCATCCTCACCTGTCTCCTCCATATATCTCTGACCTCATCCTCACCTGTCCCCTCCATATATCTCTGACCTCATCCTCACCTGTCCCCTCCATATGTCTCTGACCTCATCCTCACCTGTCCCCTCCATATATCTCTGACCTCATCCTCACCTGTCCTCTCCATATATCTCTGACCTCATCCACAACTTGTCCCCTCCATATATCTCTGACCTCATCCTCACCTGTCCTCTCCATATATCTCTGACCTCATCCACAACCTGTTTCCTCCATATATCTCTGACCTCATCCTCACCTGTCCTCTCCATATATCTCTGACCTCATCCACAACTTGTCCCCTCCATATATCCCTGACCTCATCCTCACCTGTCCCTTCCATATATCTCTGACCTCATCCACAACCTGTTTCCTCCATATATCTCTGACCTCATCCTCACCTGTCCCCTCCATATATCTCTGACCTCATCCTCACCTGTCCCCTCCATATATCTCTGACCTCACCCTCACCTGTCTCCTCCATATATCTCTGACCTCATCCTCACCTGTCCCCTCCATATATCTCTGACCTCATCCTCACCTGTCCCCTCCATATATCTCTGACCTCATCCTCACCTGTCCCCTCCATATATCTCTGACCTCATCCTCACCTGTTCCCTCCATATATCTCTGACCTCATCCTCACCTGTCCCCTCCATATATCTCTGACCTCACCCTCACCTGTCCTCTCCATATATCTCTGACCTCATCCTCACCTGTCCCCTCCATATATCTCTGACCTCATCCTCACCTGTCCCCTCCATATATCTCTGACCTCACCTGTCCCCTCCATATATCTCTGACCTCATCCTCACCTGTCCCCTCCATATATCTCTGACCTCACCTGTCCCTTCCATATATCTCTGACCTCATCCTCACCTGTCCTCTCCATATATCTCTGACCTCACCTGTCCCCTCCATATATCTCTGACCTCATCCTCACCTGTCCCCCCATATATCTCTGACCTCATCCTCACCTGTCCCCTCCATATATCTCTGACGTCATCCTCACCTGTCCCTTCCATATATATCTCTGACCTCATCCACAACCTGTCCCCTCCATATATCTCTGACCTCATCCTCACCTGTCCTCTCCATATATCTCTGACCTCATCCTCACCTGTCCCCTCCATATATCTCTGACCTCACCTGTCCCCTCCATATATCTCTGACCTCATCCTCACCTGTCTCCTCCATATATCTCTGACCTCATCCTCACCTGTCCCCTCCATATATCTCTGACCTCATCCACACTTGTCCCCTCCATATATCTCTGACCTCATCCTCACCTGTCCCCTCCATATATCTCTGACCTCATCCTCACCTGTCTCCTCCATATATCTCTGACCTCATCCTCACCTGTCCCCTCCATATATCTCTGACCTCACCTGTCCCCTCCATATATCTCTGACCTCATCCTCACCTGTTCCCTCCATATATCTCTGACCTCATCCTCACCTGTCCTCTCCATATATCTCTGACCTCATCCTCACCTGTCCCCTCCATATATCTCTGACCTCATCCACACTTGTCCCCTCCATATATCTCTGACCTCATCCACAACCTGTCCTCTGCATATATCTCTCACCTCACCTGTCCCCTCCATATATCTCTGACCTCATCCTCACCTGTCCCCTCCATATATCTCTGACCTCATCCTCACCTGTCCTCTCCATATATCTCTGACCTCATCCACACTTGTCCCCTCCATATATCTCTGACCTCATCTCCCGCTACCTGCCCACACGTAACCTCAGATACTCCAATGACCTCCTACTCCGCTCTGCCCTCATCCGCTCCTCACACAACCGTCTCCAAGATTTCTCTCGTGCATCCCCCATACTCTGGAACTCCTTACCACGACACATAAGACTGACCCCCACAATCACAGGATTCAAGAAGGCCCTGAAGACTCCCCTATTCAGGAAGGCCTACACCCCCCAATAACACTATCACCGCACCCCCATCTGTACAGTCTCCCCCTCTCCTTCTGTCTCACCCCCCTTCCCCCATAGATTGTAAGCCCTCGTGAGCAGGGCCCTCTACCCCACTGTGCCAGTCATTGTTAGTATTATATCTACCTGTATATTCTGTGTATTGTATGTAACCCCCAAATGTAAAGCACCATGAGATTAATATAATAATGTACAGAGCACCATGGGATTAATATAATAATGTACAGAGCACCATGGGATTAATATAATAATGTACAGAGCACTATGGGATTAATATAATAATGTACAGAGCACCATGGGATTAATATAATAATGTACAGAGCACCATGGGATTAATATAATAATGTACAGAGCACTATGGGATTAATATAATAATGTACAGAGCACTATGGGATTAATATAATAATGTACAGAGCACCATGGGATTAATATAATAGTGTACAGAGCACCATGGATTAATATAATAATGTACAGAGCACCATGGGATTAATATAATAATGTACAGAGCACCATGGGATTAATATAATAATGTACAGAGCACATGGGATTAATATAATAATGTACAGAGCACCATAGGATTAATATAATAATGTACAGAGCACCATGGGACTAATATAATAATGTACAGAGCACCATGGGATTAATATAATAATGTACAGAGCACCATGGGTTTAATATAATAATGTCCAGCACCATGGGATTAATATAATAATGTACAGAGCACCATGGGAGTAATATAATAATGTACAGAGCACCGTGGGATTAATATAATAATGTACAGAGCACCATGGGATTAATATAATAATGTACAGAGCACCATGGGAGTAATATAATAATGTACAGAGCACCATGGGAGTAATATAATAATGTACAGAGCACCATGGGATTAATATAATAGTGTACAGAGCACCATGGGATTAATATAATAATGTACAGAGCACCATGGGATTAATATAATAATGTACAGAGCACCATGGGATTAATATAATAATGTACAGAGCACCATGGGAGTAATATAATAATGTACAGAGCACCATGGGATTAATATAATAGTGTACAGAGCACCATGGGATTAATATAATAATGTACAGAGCACCATGGGATTAATATAATAATGTACAGAGCACCATGGGATTAATATAATAATGTACAGAGCACTATGGGATTAATATAATAATGTACAGAGCACCATGGGATTAATATAATAGTCTACAGAGCACCATGGATTAATATAATAATGTACAGAGCACCATGGATTAATATAATAATGTACAGAGCACCATGGGATTAATATAATAATGTACAGAGCACCATGGGATTAATATAATAATGTACAGAGCACATGGGATTAATATAATAATGTACAGAGCACCATGGGATTAATATAATAATGTACAGAGCACCATGGGATTAATATAATAATGTACAGAGCACCATGGGATTAATATAATAATGTACAGAGCACCATGGGACTAATATAATAATGTACAGAGCACCATGGGATTAATATAATAATGTACAGAGCACCATGGGTTTAATATAATAATGTCCAGCACCATGGGATTAATATAATAATGTACAGAGCACCATGGGAGTAATATAATAATGTACAGAGCACCATGGGATTAATATAATAATGTACAGAGCACCATGGGAGTAATATAATAATGTACAGAGCACCATGGGATTAATATAATAGTGTACAGAGCACCATGGGATTAATATAATAATGTACAGAGCACCATGGGATTAATATAATAATGTACAGAGCACCATGGGATTAATATAATAGTGTACAGAGCACCATGGGATTAATATAATAATGTACAGAGCACCATGGGATTAATATAATAATGTACAGAGCACCATGGGATTAATATAATAGTGTACAGAGCACCATGGGATTAATATAATAATGTACAGAGCACCATGGATTAATATAATAATGTACAGAGCACCATGGGATTAATATAATAATGTACAGAGCACCATGGGATTAATATAATAATGTACAGAGCACCATGGAATTAATATAATAATGTACAGAGCACCATGGGAGTAATATAATAATGTACAGAGCACCATGGGATTAATATAATAATGTACAGAGCACCATGGAATTAATATAATAATGTACAGAGCACCATGGGAGTAATATAATAATGTACAGAGCACCATGGGAGTAATATAATAATGTACAGCACCATGGGATTAATCTAATAATGTACAGAGCACCATGGGTATAATATAATAATGTACAGAGTACTATGGGATTAATCTAATAATGTACAGCACCATGGGATTAATATAATAATGTACAGAGCACCATGGGATTAATATAATAATGTACAGAGCACCATGGAATTAATATAATAATGTACAGAGCACCATGGGAGTAATATAATAATGTACAGAGCACCATGGGACTAATATAATAATGTACAGAGCACCATGGGATTAATATAATAATGTACAGAGCACCATGGAATTAATATAATAATGTACAGAGCACCATGGGAGTAATATAATAATGTACAGAGCACCATGGGACTAATATAATAATGTACAGAGCACCATGGGAGTAATATAATAATGTACAGAGCACCATGGGATTAATATAATAATGTACAGAGCACCATGGGATTAATATAATAATGTACAGAGCACCATGGGATTAATATAATAATGTACAGAGCACCATGGGATTAATATAATAATGTACAGAGCACCATGGGATTAATATAATAATGTACAGAGCACCATGGGATTAATATAATAATGTACAGAGCACCATGGGATTAATATAATAATGTACAGAGCACCATGGGATTAATATAATAATGTACAGAGCACCATGGGATTAATATAATAATGTACAGAGCACCATGGGATTAATATAATAATTACAGCACCATGGGATTAATATAATAATGTACAGAGCACCATGGGATTAATATAATAATGTACAGAGCACCATGGGATTAATATAATAATGTATAGAGCACCATGGGATTAATATAATAATGTACAGCACCATGGGATTACTATAATAATGTACAGAGCACCATGGGATTAATATAATAATGTACAGAGCACCATGGGATTAATATAATAATGTACAGAGCACCATGGGACTAATATAATAATGTACAGAGCACCATGGGAGTAATATAATAATGTACAGCACCATGGAATTAATATAATAATGTACAGAGCACCATGGGATTAATGTAATAATGTACAGCACCATGGAATTAATATAATAATGTACAGAGCACCATGGGATTAATATAATAATGTACAGAGCACCATGGGATTAATATAATAATGTACAGAGCACCATGGGATTAATATAATAATGTACAGAGCACCATGGAATTAATATGATAATGTACAGAGCACCATGGAATTAATATAATAATGTACAGAGCACCATGGGATTAATATAATAATGTACAGAGCACCATGGAATTAATATAATAATGTACAGAGCACCATGGGATTAATATAATAATGTACAGCACCATGGGATTAATATAATAATGTACAGAGCACCATGGGATTAATATAATAATTACAGCACCATGGGATTAATATAATAATGTACAGCACTATGTAATTAATATAATAATGTACAGAGCACCATGGGATTAATATAATAATGTACAGAGCACCATGGGATTAATATAATAATGTACAGAGCACCATGGGACTAATATAATAATGTACAAAGCACCATGGGATTAATATAATAATGTACAAAGCACCATGGGACTAATATAATAATGTACAGAGCACCATGGGATTAATATAATAATGTACAGAGCACCATGGGACTAATATAATAATGTACAGAGCACCATGGGATTAATATAATAATGTACAGAGCACCATGGGACTAATATAATAATGTACAGCACCATGGAATTAATATAATAATGTACAGAGCACCATGGGATTAATGTAATAATGTACAGCACCATGGAATTAATATAATAATGTACAGAGCACCATGGGATTAATATAATAATGTACAGAGCACCATGGGATTAATATAATAATGTACAGAGCACCATGGGATTAATATAATAATGTACAGAGCACCATGGAATTAATATAATAATGTACAGAGCACCATGGGAGTAATATAATAATGTACAGAGCACCATGGGACTAATATAATAATGTACAGAGCACCATGGGATTAATATAATAATGTACAGAGCACCATGGAATTAATATAATAATGTACAGAGCACCATGGGAGTAATATAATAATGTACAGAGCACCATGGGACTAATATAATAATGTACAGAGCACCATGGGAGTAATATAATAATGTACAGAGCACCATGGGATTAATATAATAATGTACAGAGCACCATGGGATTAATATAATAATGTACAGAGCACCATGGGATTAATATAATAATGTACAGAGCACCATGGGATTAATATAATAATGTACAGAGCACCATGGGATTAATATAATAATGTACAGAGCACCATGGGATTAATATAATAATGTACAGAGCACCATGGGATTAATATAATAATGTACAGAGCACCATGGGATTAATATAATAATGTACAGAGCACCATGGGATTAATATAATAATGTACAGAGCACCATGGGATTAATATAATAATTACAGCACCATGGGATTAATATAATAATGTACAGAGCACCATGGGATTAATATAATAATGTACAGAGCACCATGGGATTAATATAATAATGTATAGAGCACCATGGGATTAATATAATAATGTACAGCACCATGGGATTACTATAATAATGTACAGAGCACCATGGGATTAATATAATAATGTACAGAGCACCATGGGATTAATATAATAATGTACAGAGCACCATGGGACTAATATAATAATGTACAGAGCACCATGGGAGTAATATAATAATGTACAGCACCATGGAATTAATATAATAATGTACAGAGCACCATGGGATTAATGTAATAATGTACAGCACCATGGAATTAATATAATAATGTACAGAGCACCATGGGATTAATATAATAATGTACAGAGCACCATGGGATTAATATAATAATGTACAGAGCACCATGGGATTAATATAATAATGTACAGAGCACCATGGAATTAATATGATAATGTACAGAGCACCATGGAATTAATATAATAATGTACAGAGCACCATGGGATTAATATAATAATGTACAGAGCACCATGGAATTAATATAATAATGTACAGAGCACCATGGGATTAATATAATAATGTACAGCACCATGGGATTAATATAATAATGTACAGAGCACCATGGGATTAATATAATAATTACAGCACCATGGGATTAATATAATAATGTACAGCACTATGTAATTAATATAATAATGTACAGAGCACCATGGGATTAATATAATAATGTACAGAGCACCATGGGATTAATATAATAATGTACAGAGCACCATGGGACTAATATAATAATGTACAAAGCACCATGGGATTAATATAATAATGTACAAAGCACCATGGGACTAATATAATAATGTACAGAGCACCATGGGATTAATATAATAATGTACAGAGCACCATGGGATTAATATAATAATATACAGAGCACCATGGGATTAATATAATAATGTACAGAGCACCATGGGACTAATATAATAATGTACAGAGCACCATGGGAGTAATATAATAATGTACAGAGCACCATGGGAATAATATAATAGTGTACAGAGCACCATGGGATTAATATAATAATGTACAGAGCACCATGGAATTAATATAATAATGTACAGAGCACCATGGGAGTAATATAATAATGTACAGAGCACCATGGGACTAATATAATAATGTACAGAGCACCATGGGAGTAATATAATAATGTACAGAGCACCATGGGATTAATATAATAATGTACAGAGCACCATGGGATTAATATAATAATGTACAGAGCACCATGGGATTAATATAATAATGTACAGAGCACCATGGGATTAATATAATAATGTACAGAGCACCATGGGATTAATATAATAATGTACAGAGCACCATGGGATTAATATAATAATGTACAGAGCACCATGGGATTAATATAATAATGTACAGAGCACCATGGGATTAATATAATAATGTACAGAGCACCATGGGATTAATATAATAATGTACAGAGCACCATGGGATTAATATAATAATTACAGCACCATGGGATTAATATAATAATGTACAGAGCACCATGGGATTAATATAATAATGTACAGAGCACCATGGGATTAATATAATAATGTATAGAGCACCATGGGATTAATATAATAATGTACAGCACCATGGGATTACTATAATAATGTACAGAGCACCATGGGATTAATATAATAATGTACAGAGCACCATGGGATTAATATAATAATGTACAGAGCACCATGGGACTAATATAATAATGTACAGAGCACCATGGGAGTAATATAATAATGTACAGCACCATGGAATTAATATAATAATGTACAGAGCACCATGGGATTAATGTAATAATGTACAGAGCACCATGGAATTAATATGATAATGTACAGAGCACCATGGAATTAATATAATAATGTACAGAGCACCATGGGATTAATATAATAATGTACAGAGCACCATGGAATTAATATGATAATGTACAGAGCACCATGGAATTAATATAATAATGTACAGAGCACCATGGGATTAATATAATAATGTACAGAGCACCATGGAATTAATATAATAATGTACAGAGCACCATGGGATTAATATAATAATGTACAGAGCACCATGGGATTAATATAATAATGTACAGAGCACCATGGGATTAATATAATAATGTACAGAGCACCATGGGATTAATATAATAATGTACAGCACCATGGGATTAATATAATAATGTACAGAGCACCATGGGATTAATATAATAATTACAGCACCATGGGATTAATATAATAATGTACAGCACTATGTAATTAATATAATAATGTACAGAGCACCATGGGATTAATATAATAATGTACAGAGCACCATGGGATTAATATAATAATGTACAGAGCACCATGGGACTAATATAATAATGTACAAAGCACCATGGGATTAATATAATAATGTACAAAGCACCATGGGACTAATATAATAATGTACAGAGCACCATGGGATTAATATAATAATGTACAGAGCACCATGGGACTAATATAATAATGTACAGAGCACCATGGGAGTAATATAATAATGTACAGAGCACCATGGGATTAATATAATAATGTACAGACCACCATGGGATTAATATAATAATGTACAGAGCACCATGGGATTAATATAATAATGTACAGAGCACCATGGGAGTAATATAATAATGTACAGAGCACCATGGGAGTAATATAATAATGTACAGAGCACCATGGGATTAATATAATAATGTACAGAGCACCATGGGACTAATATAATAATGTACAAAGCACCATGGGACTAATATAATAATGTATAGGGCCGGTGTCTCTAATAAATTGGCCCTAGAACATATAAGGGCGGTGTCTCTTATAAAGCGCGGTCTCAGTATATGGCTCTTACTATATAATAATCTTCAGTCTATTTTCTGCAATTAGAGGGGGGGGGGGGCTGATTTTGTTCCTCTGGAGTTTGACAATTATTCCCATTCAAGTCAATGGGTCTGAGCACTACCAGGCACAAACTGAGGACAGGGGGGCGCTGTTATATTTCTTTCAGTTGTTCTCCCTCCCTGTAGATTTCATTGTCCTTTACATTTCAGCTTGCCACTTGGCTTCCAGTCTGCGGTCACATGGCCCAGTATATGCGTCGGCCTCCTCGCGGCCCTTATGGTTCTTCCCCTCCAGATTTTGTTCACGTTCCTTTTCAGAGAGACGCGGAGTTTGGTGAGTAGACACAATGTGGTGTGACTATATTGTACGTGTGGTCGCCCAATGGCCAATAACTCATCATAAACCATCCGGTTATTGAAGGTGTTTGTAGAAGATTCGGATACATCGGCCTCAGTCACCGAAGAGGAAGCCGAAGCAGATTCATCATCATCATCGTCATCGGCCATACTGTCCTTTCCTGGAAGAGACCAGTCATTGCCTGACCTTAGTGCTCTCAGCTGTGTAAGTGCTGGATATGTATATATATATATATAAAATACAGTGTCTATAAGGTAGGAATATATGTGTATACAGTAGATATATACAGTGTCTATGAGGTCGGTATATATACGTATACAGTAGATAGATACAGTGTCTATGAGGTAGGAATATATACGTATACAGTAGATATATACAGTGTCTATGAGGTCGGTATATATACGTATACAGTAGATATATACAGTGTCTATGAGGTCGGTATATATACATATACAGTAGATATATACAGTGTCTATGAGGTTGGTATATATACATATACAGTAGGGATATATACAGTGTCTATGAGGTTGGTATATATATACGTATACAGTAGATAGATACAGTGTCTATGAGGTTGGTATATATACGTATACAGTAGATATATACAGTGTCTATGAGGTTGGTATATATACGTATACAGTAGATATATACAGTGTCTATGAGGTTGGTATATATACATATACAGTAGGGTTATATACAGTGTCTATGAGGTTGGTATATATACGTATACAGTAGATATATACAGTGTCTATGAGGTTGGTATATATACATATACAGTAGGGTTATATACAGTGTCTATGAGGTTGGTATATATACGTATACAGTAGATAGATACAGTGTCTATGAGGTTGGTATATATACGTATACAGTAGATAGATACAGTGTCTATGAGGTTGGTATATATACGTATACAGTAGATATATACAGTGTCTATGAGGTTGGTATATATACGTATACAGTAGGGATATATACAGTGTCTATGAGGTTGGTATATATACGTATACAGTAGATATATACAGTGTCTATGAGGTTGGTATATATACGTATACAGTAGATATATACAGTGTCTATGAGGACGGTATATATACGTATACAGTAGATATATACAGTGTCTATGAGGTTGGTATATATACGTATACAGTAGGGATATATACAGTGTCTATGAGGTTGGTATATATATACGTATACAGTAGATAGATACAGTGTCTATGAGGTTGGTATATATACGTATACAGTAGATATATACAGTGTCTATGAGGACGGTATATATACGTATACAGTAGATATATACAGTGTCTATAATGCAGGAATTGGTATCATTTGTATAACTTTTTTAATAACTTTTTCTTTAGAGATCCAGAACAAGCAGCAGATTTACCTTTGATCTCGGTAAGGAGGAATTCTGGCATTTAGAGAGGTGAGGCTTGCTGGCAGATTAATAGTTAAATGATTGGTATATATGTATATAGATGTGTCTATACTGTCTATGTACAGTCATGGCCATAAGTTCTGAGAATGCTACAAATAGTAATCGTTACAAAGTCTACGGCTTCCGTTTTCCTAATGGCAATTTGCATATACTCCAGAATGTTATAAAGAGGGATCAGCTTAACAGCAATTACTTGCAAAGTCAATATTTGCCTAGAAAATGAACTTTATCCCCCAAAACACATTTCATCATCATTGCAGCCCGGCCTTAAAAGGACCAGCTAACATGGTTTCAGTGATTGCTCCAGTAACACAGGTGTGGGTGTTGATGAGGACAGGGCTGGAGATCAATCTGTCAGGATTAAGTAAGAATGACACCACTGGACACTGTAAAAGGAGGCTGGTGCTTGGCATCATTGTTTCTCTTCTGTTACCCATGGTTATCTCTAAAGAAACACGTGCAGTCATCATTGCATTGCACAAAAATGGCCTAACAGGGAAGAGTATCGCAGCTAGAAAGATTGCACCTCAGTCACCAATCTATCGCATCATCAAGAACTTCAAGGAGAGAGGTTCGATTGTTGGCAAAAAGGCTCCAGGGCGCCCAAGAAAGACCAGCAAGCGCCAGGACCGTCTCTTAAAAGTGTTTCAGCTGCGGGATCGGGCTACCAGCAGTGCAGAGCTTGCTCAGGAATGGCAGCAGGCAGGTGTGAGTGCATCTGTACGCACTGTGAGGTGGAGACTCTCGGAGCAAGGCCTGGTCTCAAGGAGGGCAGCAAAGAAGCCACTTCTCTCCAGAAACAACATCAGGGACAGGCTGATATTCTGCAGAAGGTCCAGGGAGTGACTGCTGAGGACTGGGGGAAAGTCATTTTCTCTGATGAATCCCCTTTCCGATTGTTTGGGACATCTGGAGAACAGCTTATTGGGAGAAGAGGAGGTGAGCGCTACCACCAGTCTTGTCTCATGCCAACTGTAAAGCATCCTGAAACCATTCATGTGTGGGGTGGCTTCTCAGCCAAGGGAATCGGCTCTCTCACAGTCTTGCCTAAAAACACAGCCATGAATAAAGAATGGGACCAGAATGTCCTCCAAGATCAACTTCTCCCAACCGTCCAAGAGCAGTTTGGCCACCAACAATGCCTTCTCCAGCATGATGGAGCACCTTGCCATAAAGCAAAGGGGAGAACTAAATGGCTCAGGGAACAAAACACAGAGATTTTGGGTCCATGGCCTGGAAACTCCCCAGATCTTAATCCCATTGAGAACTTGTGGTCAATCATCAAGAGACGGGTGGACAAACAAGAACCTACAAATTCTGACAAAATGCAAGCATTGATTGTGCAAGAATGGACGGCTATCAGTCAGGATTTGGTCCAGAAGGTGATTGAGAGCTGCCAGGGAGAATTGCAGAGGTCCTGAAGAAGAAGAAGAAGGGGCAACACTGCAAATATTACACCGCTGCAGTAACTCCTTCTAACTGTCACTATAAGCTTTTATTACTCAGAATAGGATTGCAATTCTATTTCTGTATGTGATAAAAACATCTGACAACACACAGAAACCAGAGGGAGCAGATCATGTGACAAGAGGAGATTTGTGGCAGTCTCAGAACTTTTGGTCATGACTGTATAGATGTGTCCTTGCTATATGTATAGATGTGTCCATACTGTCTATCTATAGATGTGTCCATACTGTCTATGTATACATGTGTCCTTGCTATATGTATAGATGTGTCCATACTGTCTATGTATAGATGTGTCCATACTGTCTATCTATAGATGTGTCCATACTGTCTATCTATAGATGTGTCCTTGCTATATGTATATATGGTCCCTTCCTCACCTTTCGTCGTGCCTCGGTATGTCCAGATTTGAGACTCACGAGATGAGCAGCTATACCAGACAATATTGTTTTGTGGTATTGTATCACAGTGTGATCTGCTATATGTGACTGTGATGCCCCCAGTGGTTGGATTGTGAATTACGTCCTTCCATTACTTATTGACCTGCACAATACATGGAAGTTGTAGCCACGAGAGGATTAGCACCATAACCCCTGAATGTCAGGTTCTGTGCGGTGCGGGTCCAGGAGCGGAGTCTCCACTATTGGCGGTCGTATATATAACAGACCGTCTGCACAAGAGCTGAGTTACAGACGGCTCCGACCTCACTATTTTATCCCCTAGACCTGACACTCACCGCGTTATGTTCTCAATGACCTGCAGTCCGCTCTGACTGGTGCACGAGAGTCGCATTTACTTAAATAATGTCATAAACAGAGAGAAGCGAAAGAGTTGTAGATATTTTCCTGTAAGGTTACCGGCTGTGTAAGGCGCCATTCACACCATGTGGTTACATCAGAGTAATGGATAACAAAAACAGATGTAAAAACAGATACAAACAGATGGCCTCTGCTTCCATAGACATCAATGTGAAAAAAAAACAATCCGTTGCTATCCATTTTTTTGAAGGATGGTATGGGCTCAAGACCCCCGAGTTCTGTTGTTGTAGTTCTGATTGATCAGGAAGAAGTTTACGAGCTCAGGAGACATACAGACTGACACCAGGGGATCATGTTCAGTATACTTCAGTTTATTAAAGTAAAAGGACAGGATTATATAGCATAAGAGATTATACTACAGTCACATGATATGGTGTCCAAGTATGGTTACATCGTTCCGCTATACACTCTAATTCAATCTAGCTTGTTGCGAAAACATCTTATGACAGAATACAAGAATGTTCAGGAACTAAAATGTGCTAGTGTCTCTGTTTTCTGATCAAGGCTACAGCCTGTCAGCACTTTCTGGACATATTGTTAATCTTTACAAGGACACAAATCATAATGGACCAAACAAGCGATCGCAACGGATCCGTTTTTTTCAACACTGATTTCTATAGAAGCAGAGGCGACCATTTTTACATTTGTTTTTGTAATCGATTTTTTGCATTAATTAAACTGATATAAAATCCTGATGTGAATTGCCCCTTATGTTATAGTACCCAAAATCATGTAGAGGGCTGAGCAAGTCTCCAGGTACTCCCATCTAATAGATACCTGTGAGAGTTACACCGGCAGGAGGCATAAGCAATGGCATGACTAAGGAACAGTAGGTTCTGAAACGCGTTGGCGTTTTTTTATTTCTTGTTTTTCTTTTCTTTTGTATGTCCTCTTTTTTACTATAATATGGAATAAAAACGAATTTTTTAATGAAAAGAAAACCTCGGAGAGTTGCGGAGCTTTTTTCTATTCCTTCCTGCTTAGGCAGGAGGGATACCCTGTAATACAAGTGATATATGGAGGGGACAGGTGAGGATGAGGTCAGAGATATATGGAGGGGACAGGTGAGGTCAGAGATATATGGAGGAGACAGGTGAGGATGAGGTCAGAGATATATGGAGGGGACAGGTGAGGATGAGGTCAGAGATATATGGAGGGGACAGGTGAGGATGAGGTCAGAGATATATGGAGGGGACAGGTGAGGATGAGGTCAGAGATATATGGAGGGGACAGGTGAGGATGAGGTCAGAGATATATGGAGGGGACAGGTGAGGGTGAGGTCAGAGATATATGGAGGGGACAGGTGAGGATGAGGTCAGAGATATATAGAGGGGACAGGTGTGGATGAGGTCAGAGATATATGGAGGGGACAGGTTGTGGATGAGGTCAGAGATATATGGAGGGGACAGGTGCGGATGAGGTCAGAGATATATGGAGGGGACAGGTGAGGATGAGGTCAGAGATATATGGAGAGGACAGGTGAGGATGAGGTCAGAGATATATGGAGGGGACAGGTGAGGATGAGGTCAGAGATATATGGAGGGGACAGGTGAGGATGAGGTCAGAGATATATGGAGGGGACAGGTGAGGTCAGAGATATATGGAGGAGACAGGTGAGGATGAGGTCAGAGATATATGGAGGGGACAGGTGAGGATGAGGTCAGAGATATATGGAGGGGACAGGTGAGGATGAGGTCAGAGATATATGGAGGAGACAGGTGAGGGTGAGGTCAGAGATATATGGAGAGGACAGGTGAGGATGAGGTCAGAGATATATGGAGGGGACAGGTGAGGATGAGGTCAGAGATATATGGAGGGGACAGGTGAGGATGAGGTCAGAGATATATGGAGGGGACAGGTGAGGATGAGGTCAGAGATATATGGAGAGGACAGGTGAGGATGAGGTCAGAGATATATGGAGGGGACAGGTGAGGATGAGGTCAGAGATATATGGAGGGGACAGGTGAGGATGAGGTCAGAGATATATGGAGGAGACAGGTGAGGGTGAGGTCAGAGATATATGGAGGGGACAGGTGAGGATGAGGTCAGAGATATATAGAGGGGACAGGTGTGGATGAGGTCAGAGATATATGGAGGGGACAGGTTGTGGATGAGGTCAGAGATATATGGAGGGGACAGGTGCGGATGAGGTCAGAGATATATGGAGGGGACAGGTGAGGATGAGGTCAGAGATATATGGAGAGGACAGGTGAGGATGAGGTCAGAGATATATGGAGGGGACAGGTGAGGATGAGGTCAGAGATATATGGAGGGGACAGGTGAGGATGAGGTCAGAGATATATGGAGGGGACAGGTGAGGTCAGAGATATATGGAGGAGACAGGTGAGGATGAGGTCAGAGATATATGGAGGGGACAGGTGAGGATGAGGTCAGAGATATATGGAGGGGACAGGTGAGGATGAGGTCAGAGATATATGGAGGGGACAGGTGAGGATGAGGTCAGAGATATATGGAGGGGACAGGTGAGGATGAGGTCAGAGATATATGGAGGGGACAGGTGAGGATGAGGTCAGAGATATATGGAGGAGACAGGTGAGGGTGAGGTCAGAGATATATGGAGGGGACAGGTGAGGATGAGGTCAGAGATATATAGAGGGGACAGGTGTGGATGAGGTCAGAGATATATGGAGGGGACAGGTTGTGGATGAGGTCAGAGATATATGGAGGGGACAGGTGCGGATGAGGTCAGAGATATATGGAGGGGACAGGTGAGGATGAGGTCAGAGATATATGGAGAGGACAGGTGAGGATGAGGTCAGAGATATATGGAGGGGACAGGTGAGGATGAGGTCAGAGATATATGGAGGGGACAGGTGAGGATGAGGTCAGAGATATATGGAGGGGACAGGTGAGGATGAGGTCAGAGATATATGGAGGAGACAGGTGAGGGTGAGGTCAGAGATATATGGAGGGGACAGGTGAGGATGAGGTCAGAGATATATAGAGGGGACAGGTGTGGATGAGGTCAGAGATATATGGAGGGGACAGGTTGTGGATGAGGTCAGAGATATATGGAGGGGACAGGTGAGGATGAGGTCAGAGATATATGGAGAGGACAGGTGAGGATGAGGTCAGAGATATATGGAGGGGACAGGTGAGGATGAGGTCAGAGATATATGGAGGGGACAGGTGAGGATGAGGTCAGAGATATATGGAGGGGACAGGTGAGGATGAGGTCAGAGATATATGGAGGGGACAGGTGAGGATGAGGTCAGAGATATATGGAGAGGACAGGTGAGGATGAGGTCAGAGATATATGGAGGGGACAGGTGAGGATGAGGTCAGAGATATATGGAGGGGACAGGTGAGGATGAGGTCAGAGATATATGGAGAGGACAGGTGAGGATGAGGTCAGAGATATATGGAGAGGACAGGTGAGGATGAGGTCAGAGATATATGGAGAGGACAGGTGAGGATGAGGTCAGAGATATATGGAGGGGACAGGTGAGGATGAGGTCAGAGAGATATGGAGGGGACAGGTGAGGATGAGGTCAGAGATATATGGAGGGGACAGGTGAGGATGAGGTCAGAGATATATGGAGGGGACAGGTGAGGATGAGGTCAGAGATATATGGAGGGGACAGGTGAGGATGAGGTCAGAGATATATGGAGGGGACAGGTGAGGATGAGGTCAGAGAGATATGGAGGGGACAGGTGAGGATGAGGTCAGAGATATATGGAGGGGACAGGTGAGGATGAGGTCAGAGATATATGGAGAGGACAGGTGAGGATGAGGTCAGAGATATATGGAGGGGACAGGTGAGGATGAGGTCAGAGATATATGGAGGGGACAGGTGAGGATGAGGTCAGAGATATATGGAGGGGACAGGTGAGGATGAGGTCAGAGATATATGGAGGGGACAGGTGAGGATGAGGTCAGAGATATATGGAGGGGACAGGTGAGGATGAGGTCAGAGATATATGGAGGGGACAGGTGAGGATGAGGTCAGAGATATATGGAGGGGACAGGTGAGGATGAGGTCAGAGATATATGGAGAGGACAGGTGAGGATGAGGTCAGAGATATATGGAGGGGACAGGTGAGGATGAGGTCAGAGACATATGGAGGGGACAGGTGAGGATGAGGTCAGAGATATATGGAGGGGACAGGTGAGGATGAGGTCAGAGATATATGGAGGGGACAGGTGAGGATGAGGTCAGAGATATATGGAGAGGACAGGTGAGGATGAGGTCAGAGATATATGGAGGGGACAGGTGAGGATGAGGTCAGAGATATATGGAGAGGACAGGTGAGGATGAGGTCAGAGATATATGGAGGGGACAGGTGAGGATGAGGTCAGAGATATATGGAGGGGACAGGTGAGGATGAAGTCAGAGATATATGGAGAGGACAGGTGAGGATGAGGTCAGAGATATATGGAGGGGACAGGTGAGGATGAGGTCAGAGATATATGGAGGGGACAGGTGAGGATGAGGTCAGAGATATATGGAGGGGACAGGTGAGGATGAAGTCAGAGATATATGGAGAGGACAGGTGAGGATGAGGTCAGAGATATATGGAGGGGACAGGTGAGGATGAGGTCAGAGATATATGGAGGGGACAGGTGAGGATGAGGTCAGAGATATATGGAGGGGACAGGTGAGGATGAGGTCAGAGACATATGGAGGGGACAGGTGAGGATGAGGTCAGAGATATATGGAGGGGACAGGTGAGGATGAGGTCAGAGATATATGGAGGGGACAGGTGAGGATGAGGTCAGAGACATATGGAGAGGACAGGTGAGGATGAGGTCAGAGACATATGGAGGGGACAAGTTGTGGCTTTGTATGTCAGTGTTAGTATTTTGGCCTCTCTGCTCTGGCTGATGGGTAACCAGTGAAGGGTTTAGCAGAGGGGGGCGGGCGATGAAGAATTGGGGGGAGAGGTGTAATACACGAGCAGCACAGTGTTAGTTGAGGAGTTGCCATATTTTTATATTCTTTGCTCTTAGAATACAATGTGACCTTTATGTCTATAACATCTTGTACTGTCTATCAACTTCTTATAAATTACTAAGTCATTCGTCCTGTTCCGCCCCCAGCTCCGCGCCCGTCTGGATGTCGTCTTCTGATAGTTTGTATGACATCCACTATGATATTCCTTTGGAGTCCAGTTTTAGCATCGCACTGCCCTTGTGTACAGAGGAAAGGGCCGGTCAGTGCGGTGTCCAGTCATCCTGCAGCTCTGGTGACGATCCGTTATCCCTATCACAGAGCTCGAGCTGCAGTCCACTCTTCACACTATCAGGTATCTAGAGCTAGAAGGAAAGGTAATGTGAATGTGTGCTGAGCGCTGCCCAGCCTGACACAGGACAAGAATATGCAAAGAAGTCCTGGCCTCTCCAAAATGCCTTAGCCGGGGCATAAAAGTCACCAAAATGTGAGTAAGAAACCAAGATTGTGGACATGCTGACCGATAATCCCAGGATTCCTCACATCATAATCTCTTGTGTAACTTTCACCTTCTGATATGTGATCTATGTTCTCTTGTGTAACTTTCACCTTCTGATAGGTGATCTATGTTCTCTTGTGTAACTTTCACCTTCTGATATGTGATCTCTGATCTCTTGTGTAACTTTCACCTTCTGATAGGTGATCTATGTTCTCTTGTGTAACTTTCACCTTCTGATATGTGATCTCTGTTCTCTTGTGTAACTTTCACCTTCTGATATGTGATCTCTGTTCTCTTGTGTAACTTTCACCTTCTGATAGGTGATCTATGTTCTCTTGTGTAACTTTCACCTTCTGATAGGTGATCTCTGTTCTCTTGTGTAACTTTCACCTTCTGATATGTGATCTATGTTCTCTTGTGTAACTTTCACCTTCTGATATGTGATCTATGTTCTCTTGTGTAACTTTCACCTTCTGATAGGTGATCTCTGTTCTCTTGTGTAACTTTCACCTTCTGATATGTGATCTCTCATCTCTTGTGTAACTTTCACCTTCTGATATGTGATCTCCGATCTCTTGGGAAGATCCTCTGGTTAGATGAGCTTTCCCAATCTTTACCTTCTTGTTTGCTTTACACAGCGTCCTGACATTCTTGGTATTTTGGTTGCATTTCCTTAAGGTAAGGTCGTATTTTATCCATTAATGTATTTCTGTCCACGTTTTCCAGAAGAGAATTTACTGCAGTCCATTGCTGGTGACATTTCTGAGTGGAGGTCGAGTGAGTCGGACAGCGGGAGGTTTTCGTCTGATCCAGATCTGAGATCTCCCAGGTAACAGACTGGGATGATATTATTATTGTTCAGTCTTTTTGCCATTGTCATGCCATGACCCACCACTAGGTGAAATGTTGTCCGTGTGACACTTTGGTACATTATCAGCTGCTGAGAGTCACATGTACAAGTGTTGGGATCAGAACATTTGCCGGCTCTCTGGTTCCCACACTGACCAGAAATACTTTTGTCCTCATGGTCCGTGGCTTGTTTTTGCAGTACTGATGGTGGATACGGCCACATATCTGAGAATACACGTATGTACGGGCCAGCATGCTGGTCTAGCAGTGACCAATATGTAGCCAGGAGGGGCTCATTGTCTTCGTCTTCAGTTTCTAATGGGACCAGTAGTGACGCTGAGCTACAAGACTGCTGGGACATGTCATCTGCTTCTCCCTCTCCATTTCATACGCGTATTGGTAAGTGAAAGCTTCTTTGGTTGTTTCTTCATCGTAACACGGTAACACATAGCGACTGAGAGACTGAGGCCCAAGTCCGGGCTACAGCCCTACAACTTCAATCCTGAGGAAGGTACAAAACACCATAAGGCTGTATTCACACAGAGTAACGCCAGGCGTTTTTTGTGTGTTTTTTGCACATAGCGCCGCGTTTACGCCACGTAGCGCCGCGTTAACGCCGCGTATACGCCGCGTTAACGCCGGGCAACGCCACCGCTAAATAGCGCGGCGTTAACGCGGCGTATACGCGGCGTTAACGCGGCGCTACGCGGCGTAAACGCGGCGCTATGTGCAAAAAACACACAAAAAACGCCAGCGTTTACTCCGTGTGAATGCAGCCTAAGGCTCTCGCCCATTGCCCCATCAGGATAAAAATTATTTCCCAATCCCAAATATTGGAATAAATCTCTGGAAGAACATCCTAAACTACACTTGTATGGACAGCTTGTGATCTTGTGTACGTTGTCTGCGTTGCGCTCCGTAGTCTCACTGCTCTTATTGTAACTATGACTATGGTAAAAACCATTTCCATTGGGTAAAGTCTAAGGTTTCAGACTCTTTGCCCCAGGTATTCGGTGGACGCCCCTTGGATGGCTCTTCCCTTCGGGCATGTTGTGGGTGGTTTACGCGGTGTCTCTGGTGATAATCGGCGTCTGCACGGTGGTCACGGTTCTGTACGTGTCGTCACTTGCTGAGCACGGATTCTTACTATGGCTGATTTCTTGCACGTGTGCCGCGCTTACGTCTGCCGTATTGCTGGAACCTCTTCGGGTAAGACGACAATACAGACTAAAATGACACATCTACAATAAAATGGAGTCAAAGAACATCCTCCATTGTTATATGACCAAATCTAGTGCCGCGAATGTGCCCCATAACGGCACGTGTTTGCACCTTACAGGTGGTGTTGCTGTCACTCTACTACTCCCTACGTTGCCCCCCAGTTCTCAGTGAAGGGTTGGGGTTGGTGGAGGAGCCGCTGGTTAAGAAGATATCAGATCAATCCCATAAAGTGCGAGCTCCGGGAGGTTTCAGCCTCCTCCAGGCTAAAGAAGAAGCCCGGCGAGTGCGAGCACTGAAGACCTTGATCAGGGTGAGAATCCCAAAATCTCACTTACAAACAACATCCTTTGTGTTTCTAAAACTTGGGCTTTATTTCGTTTTATTTTTTTTCCTAAAATGACCTAAAACTAATAAATAAATAAATGGAGGTGATCAATGGCCATGGACGTCGCTTGGCTGTGACATGACAATGAGGCGATGGGATGGGGGGGATTAGTATAAAAAACAAATAGTGAATCTGAATGAAATGATGGCCGATGATCAGGCCGAGCGCTCGCATTCTCTGCCAGCCACCAGCCAGATATTGTCCATGGTCATTGGTGGTATCTTCCACCTCTGGTTGGCTGAAGCTGCAGGTGATGAAGGTTTCTTCCTCTTCTTCCTCTTCAGAGCTCTACAGGTTATGTGATTTTCCTCCTTCTGGTCCTCATGATGAGTTTTCAAGGCGCGTCACATATCACCAACATCCGACTACTTCACTCCGCCATTAGGAGATCTATCACGGGGAGCCGCGGGGCCGAGGTTGGCTTTACTACAATGCGGAGGTAGGAGCCCTCACTATATACTAGAGGGGACGATCTCACCAGGCGCGGATATAATCTGACTGTATGATTGGACTCGTAGTGTTCCTGATCTGTGGCACTGGCTGGAAGCTTCACTACCTGCTCACTTGTACAACGATCCTCGTCTGACCTTGGTGGGATCGCCACGTCTTTGCCGATATACTTCTGGTGAGGTCCATTCCAGTCCGACCTTAGAGCTTACAAATATCCATTTCATTTTAGATTTTACCTTTCTTCGCCATATCTTTCAGGTTTGTTTCCCACCTCAGTCCCATCTCAGGCGGTAAAATTCCTCCCAACAGATCTGTGCAACAATCTGACGTTAGGGCTAAATGTCCCACGTGACTCGGTGAGGTAGGTCAATCTTCTGACATTATTGTGTATATGGGGGAGACCTATGAGATCTCCTCCCTGTACATGTAGAGTTTGCAGCATTACAGTCAAGCAATACACAAGTAATAACTAGTATCAACCAATGAAATATAAGAGACCACGTAGACCAGCGCCTGCACCAACCACGTCACTGGTGGATTGGGTTAGACTAATCCTCGGTGTGATCGCCCATTTACACATTGGAATGTTATAGTGAGCCGGTGTGGGTATACCGCTCCGTCCATATACACTGCACTATAACCTCTAGGTATATGGAGGAGCCCAGCACTTATTGGGCAACCACCAGTCCACCTAGAATATTAATATGTGGGATGGGGAGCGAGTCCTCAAACAACATCTACTGACATGGTGGTCACTAAGACAAAGCCAATGAGCGATATCTACATGGTAATGTAACTGTGCACTCTAACCTCTAGGTGCCCCGAGGGTTCCTGTCACTCATTGGGCAACACCATGGAAGCTACGAAGGAAATCCTCCAAACCCTGAAGAACATCAGCTGGACAGATAAGAGGTAGACAATGACATGGAAGGAAAAGCTTCTGGTTTGGAAAATCCTACCCAATTTACTGCAGCCCTAGCAGAAACTGGTCTTGTTGCTGGAAACCATCTGAAAGTTGTTTCAGGGACCACAAACTGAGAAGATATAAGTAAGGTGTCCATGTATGAGAGGAAAGATGGCGGCTGTCTTATGGGTATTGGTGTGGTCTGACTCCCTGGACGGATGTCGATGAAAAGAAAGTCATGTAGAAATCCAATCTGCCCAATCCTTTGGTGCTACAGTAGATAGCCCAGCACCAGAGGAGTCTGACCACAGCTTATCCCGTCTCTCTATTGATAACACATGCACACTTGGCCAAAGCCATTTGGGAGATGGGTAAGAAGAGCTCATTTGTCTGTTGTGATGGAGAATCTGCTCTTACCATGAGTATAATGGACCTATAATGGACCTATAATGGACCTATGATGGACCTATGATGGACCTATAAGCGCCGGGCCACTCTTTTAGCCTCCTATGGGCCGGGCGGTACCAGGTTAGTTTGATCTGTTTCGGCTATTAATGGGTGGGACCATATTATGCTGACAGATCTCCTCTTAGGATCCCTGCCACCACAAAATCCATCTGAAACATAATCAAGGTAAAATAAATTGCTGTTTTTGAGATTGTAACTCCCTTTCCTGTAACTGGCAGTGTCTTAGAAGTGGAGATCAGCCAGTACCAGATGGACGTCGGCCTTCACATCTCCACCCTCCTGCAACTCAATCTCTCACCTCTCGGCCTTGTGGCCTCCCGACTGACCGTCCTCCCCTTCCACCTCTCCACGGTCACACATGGTCTGGACCTGCCCATGTTCCTTGCTGTGAGTATCTCTACTGAGATCCTGAATGTTTGCTTACCTATGGCCACCATGATGGTTGACCGGTCAGTTTCCATCTTCCACCAGTCGTCCCTACTCATTGCCGCCATTTGCTTCCTCTGCCTGGAGTTGGCGGCCCTGAAGGATTTCTGCACCACGACCTCGTCTTACTCTCCAGACTGGACACGACTTGTTATAGGGCTGACGTCTGCCGCCACCGGATTTCTGCATCTCAGCAGGACTTGGCTAGTGAAGAATGTGATGGACCAATATCATGCCGAACCGGGGGCCTTCATCAGCCTATATGATGTAGCAGAGCTGTCCTGGACACAGGCTGCGCTGTCTGCGGCTCTGCTGTTTCTGATGATGATGAAGGTTTGTTATAATGTCCATACTGGGATATAATGTCCATACTGGGATATAAGGTCCATACTGGGATATAAGATCCATACTGGGATATAAGGTCCATACTGGGATATAATGTCCATACTGGGATATAAGGTCCATACTGGGATATAGTGTCCATACTGGGATATAGTGTCCATACTGGGATATAAGGTCCATACTGGGATATAAGGTTCATACTGGGATATAATGTCCATACTGGGATATAAGGTCCATACTGGGATATAAGATCCATACTGGGATATAAGGTCCATGCTGGGATATAAGGTCCATACTGGGATATAAGATCCATACTGGGATATAAGGTCCATGCTGGGATATAAGGTCCATACTGGGATATAAGATCCATACTGGGATATAAGGTCCATACTGGGATATAGTGTCCATACTGGGATATAGTGTCCATACTGGGATATAATGCCCATACTGGGATATAAGGTCCATACTGGGATATAAGGTCCATACTGGGATATAGTGTCCATACTGGGATATAGTGTCCATACTGGGATATAAGGTCCATACTGGGATATAATGTCCATACTGGGATATAAGGTCCATACTGGGATATAATGTCCATGCTGGGATATAAGGTCCATACTGGGATATAGTGTCCATACTGGGATATAGTGTCCATACTGGGATATAGTGTCCATACTGGGATATAAGGTCCATACTGGGATATAAAATCCATACTGGGATATAAGGTCCATACTGGGATATAAGGTCCATACTGGGATATAGTGTCCATACTGGGATATAGTGTCCATACTGGAATATAATGTCCATACTGGGATATAAGGTCCATACTGGGATATAGTGTCCATACTGGGATATAGTGTCCATACTGGGATATAGTGTCCATACTGGGATATAAGGTCCATACTGGGATATAGTGTCCATACTGGGATATAGTGTCCATACTGGGATATAAGGTCCATACTGGGATATAAGGTCCATACTGGGATATAGTGTCCATACTGGGATATAGTGTCCATACTGGGATATAGTGTCCATACTGGGATATAAGGTCCATACTGGGATATAATGTCCATACTGGGATATAAGGTCCATACTGGGATATAATGTCCATGCTGGGATATAAGGTCCATACTGGGATATAGTGTCCATACTGGGATATAGTGTCCATACTGGGATATAGTGTCCATACTGGGATATAAGGTCCATACTGGGATATAAAATCCATACTGGGATATAAGATCCATACTGGAATATAATGTCCATACTGGGATATAAGGTCCATACTGGGATATAAGATCCATACTGGAATATAATGTCCATACTGGGATATAAGGTCCATACTGGGATATAATGTCCATACTGGGATATAAGGTCCATACTGGGATATAATGTCCATGCTGGGATATAAGGTCCATACTGGGATATAAGATCCATACTGGGATATAAGGTCCATACTGGGATATAAGGTCCATACTGGGATATAATGCCCATACTGGGATATAAGGTCCATACTGGGATATAGTGTCCATATTGGGATATAGTGTCCATACTGGGATATAGTGTCCATACTGGGATATAATGCCCATACTGGGATATAAGGTCCATACTGGGATATAGTGTCCATACTGGGATATAGTGTCCATACTGGGATATAGTGTCCATACTGGGATATAATGCCCATACTGGGATATAATGCCCATACTGGGATATAAGGTCCATACTGGGATATAGTGTCCATACTGGGATATAGTGTCCATACTGGGATATAATGTCCATACTGGGATATAAGGTTCATACTGGGATATAATGTCCATACTGGGATATAAGGTCCATACTGGGATATAAGGTCCATACTGGGGTATAATGTCCATGCTGGGATATAATGTCCATGCTGGGATATAAGGTCCATACTGGGATATAGTGTCCATACTGGGATATAGTGTCCATACTGGGATATAAGGTCCATACTGGGATATAAGGTCCATACTGGGATATAATGTCCATACTGGGATATAAGATCCATACTGGGATATAATGTCCATACTGGGATATAAGATCCATACTGGGATATAAGGTCCATACTGGGATATAAAATCCATACTGGGATATAAGATCCATACTGGGATATAAGGTCCATACTGGGATATAAGGTCCATACTGGGATATAAGGTCGTAGACACATTATACAAATAGTGGGACAGACAAAGTCATGTTCATACATGTATATATGTGTTCATATGTGTTCATACATGTATATATGTGATCATACGTGTTCATACATGTATATATGTGTTCATACGTGTTCATACATGTATATATGTGTTCATACGTGTTCATACATGTATATATGTGATCATACATGTTCACACACGGTCTCTGCTTTTTCAAGGCTTCTCAACAATTGCGCTTTGTACGGAGATGGTCGATATTTGGAAAGACGTTTCAGAAGTTGAAGTGGGATATACTGGGATGTCTCTTATATATCACCATCTTATTCCTCGCACTCCTTCATTGTGTCCGTGCGGTAAGTGATTGTGTCTTATATATCTGCAGTCCGTCTCCTGTGCACAAGATGTGTCTGCACATAGAAATGTCCTATAAGGGCGGATCCCACCGCCATGTCAGGCTCAAATCATTGATGTAAGTGGTCAATGTGTATGTGGTGCAGTATGTAAATGTATGGTTAATATATATACAGTGCAGTGTCCCAATATATGCACTGGGCCTAGTGCAAGATGTGTGAGCTATATATGTGTGTGTATACTGTATATATATATATATATATATATATATATATATATATATATATATATATGTGAGTGTGTGTGTGTATACTGTATATATATATATATATATATATATGTGTGTGTGTATACTGTATATATATATATGTGTGTGTGTATACTGTATATATATATGTGTGTGTATACTGTATATATAATATAAATATGTGTCTCCATTTAGGTGTCCTATATGGGTGGTCCTATGGTCTTCCTTCGTACCCTACGTCATGATGTTGATCTCCAGTATATACTAGAGCGCCTCCCTTTGGTGTGGCTGTGCCTTGGGTCGGTGCTGTCTGTTCTGTGCCGGGGGCTATTATACAGTTTGATACTCAGCGTCCATCGTAGTATCCGCGCTGACCACTATCACCAGGCCTTGGAGCCGCAGGACCACGAGATGATCGATTTTCTTGTCAAAAGGTTGAAGTTATGGCTAGGAGTCAGCAAAGTGAAGGAGGTAACGGACGCTCCTCTTGTATTACCGCCATGTCGTGCCCCCCAATGATCTGTCAGTGGCTAACCCTCCATATGTTATTGGATAACCCTCCATCTGTCATCATTGGATAACCCTCCATATGTCATTGGCTAACCCTCTGTCATCATTGGATAACCCTCCATCTGTCATTGGATAACCCTCCATCTGTCATTGGCTAACCCTCCGTCATCATTGGATAACCCTCCATCTGTCATTGGATAACCCTCCATCTGTCATCATTGGATAACCCTCCATCTGTCATCATTGGATAACCCTCCATCTGTCATTGGATAACCCTCCATCTGTCATCATTGGATAACCCTCCATCTGTCATCATTGGATAACCCTCCATATGTCATTGGATAACCCTCCATCTGTCATTGGATAACCCTCCATCTGTCATCATTGGATAACCCTCCATCTGTCATCATTGGATAACCCTCCATCTGTCATCATTGGATAACCCTCCATCTGTCATCATTGGATAACCCTCCATATGTCATTGGATAACCCTCCATCTGTCATTGGCTAACCCTCCGTCATCATTGGCTAACCCTCCATCTGTCATTGGATAACCCTCCATCTGTCATTGGATGACCCTCCATCTGTCATCATTGGATAACCCTCCATCTGTCATCATTGGATAACCCTCCATCTGTCATTGGATAACCCTCCATCTGTCATCATTGGATAACCCTCCATCTGTCATCATTGGATAACCCTCCATATGTCATTGGATAACCCTCCATCTGTCATTGGATAACCCTCCATCTGTCATCATTGGATAACCCTCCATCTGTCATCATTGGATAACCCTCCATCTGTCATCATTGGATAACCCTCCATCTGTCATCATTGGATAACCCTCCATATGTCATTGGATAACCCTCCATCTGTCATTGGCTAACCCTCCGTCATCATTGGCTAACCCTCCATCTGTCATTGGATAACCCTCCATATGTCATTGGCTAACCCTCCATCTGTCATTGGATAACCCTCCATCTGTCATTGGATGACCCTCCATCTGTCATCATTGGATAACCCTCCATCTGTCATCATTGGATAACCCTCCATCTGTCATTGGATAACCCTCCATCTGTCATCATTGGATAACCCTCCATCTGTCATTGGATAACCCTCCATCTGTCATCATTGGCTAACCCTCCATCTGTCATTGGATAACCCTCCATCTGTCATTGGATGACCCTCCATCTGTCATCATTGGATAACCCTCCATCTGTCATCATTGGATAACCCTCCATCTGTCATCATTGGCTAACCCTCCATCTGTCATTGGATAACCCTCCATCTGTCATCATTGGATAACCCTCCATCTGTCATCATTGGATAACCCTCCATCTGTCATTGGATAACCCTCCATCTGTCATTGGATAACCCTCCATCTGTCATCATTGGATAACCCTCCATCTGTCATCATTGGATAACCCTCCATATGTCATTGGATAACCCTCCATCTGTCATTGGATAACCCTCCATCTGTCATCATTGGATAACCCTCCATCTGTCATCATTGGATAACCCTCCATCTGTCATCATTGGATAACCCTCCATCTGTCATCATTGGATAACCCTCCATATGTCATTGGATAACCCTCCATCTGTCATTGGCTAACCCTCCGTCATCATTGGCTAACCCTCCATCTGTCATTGGATAACCCTCCATCTGTCATCATTGGATAACCCTCCATCTGTCATCATTGGATAACCCTCCATCTGTCATCATTGGATAACCCTCCATCTGTCATCATTGGATAACCCTCCATCTGTCATTGGATAACCCTCCATCTGTCATTGGATGACCCTCCATCTGTCATCATTGGATAACCCTCCATCTGTCATCATTGGCTAACCCTCCATCTGTCATTGGATAACCCTCCATCTGTCATTGGATAACCCTCCATCTGTCATTGGATAACCCTCCATCTGTCATTGGATAACCCTCCATCTGTCATCATTGGATAACCCTCCATCTGTCATTGGATAACCCTCCATCTGTCATCATTGGATAACCCTCCATCTGTCATCATTGGATAACCCTCCATCTGTCATCATTGGATAACCCTCCATCTGTCATCATTGGATAACCCTCCATCTGTCATCATTGGATAACCCTCCATATGTCATTGGATAACCCTCCATCTGTCATTGGATAACCCTCCATCTGTCATTGGATAACCCTCCATCTGTCATTGGATAACCCTCCATCTGTCATTGGATGACCCTCCATCTGTCATCATTGGATAACCCTCCATCTGTCATCATTGGATAACCCTCCATCTGTCATTGGATAACCCTCCATCTGTCATCATTGGATAACCCTCCATCTGTCATCATTGGATAACCCTCCATCTGTCATCATTGGATAACCCTCCATCTGTCATCATTGGATAACCCTCCATCTGTCATCATTGGCTAACCCTCCATCTGTCATTGGATAACCCTCCATCTGTCATCATTGGATAACCCTCCATCTGTCATTGGATAACCCTCCATCTGTCATCATTGGATAACCCTCCATCTGTCATCATTGGATAACCCTCCATCTGTCATCATTGGATAACCCTCCATCTGTCATCATTGGATAACCCTCCATCTGTCATCATTGGATAACCCTCCATCTGTCATCATTGGATAACCCTCCATCTGTCATCATTGGATAACCCTCCATCTGTCATCATTGGCTAACCCTCCATCTGTCATTGGCTAACCCTCCATCTGTCATTGGATAACCCTCCATCTGTCATCATTGGATAACCCTCCATCTGTCATCATTGGATAACCCTCCATCTGTCATCATTGGATAACCCTCCATCTGTCATTGGATAACCCTCCATCTGTCATCATTGGATAACCCTCCATCTGTCATTGGATGACCCTCCATCTGTCATCATTGGATAACCCTCCATCTGTCATCATTGGATAACCCTCCATCTGTCATTGGATAACCCTCCATCTGTCATCATTGGATAACCCTCCATCTGTCATCATTGGATAACCCTCCATCTGTCATCATTGGATAACCCTCCATCTGTCATCATTGGATAACCCTCCATCTGTCATCATTGGATAACCCTCCATCTGTCATCATTGGATAACCCTCCATCTGTCATCATTGGCTAACCCTCCATCTGTCATTGGCTAACCCTCCATCTGTCATTGGATAACCCTCCATCTGTCATCATTGGATAACCCTCCATCTGTCATCATTGGATAACCCTCCATCTGTCATCATTGGATAACCCTCCATCTGTCATTGGATAACCCTCCATCTGTCATCATTGGATAACCCTCCATCTGTCATTGGATGACCCTCCATCTGTCATCATTGGATAACCCTCCATCTGTCATTGGATAACCCTCCATCTGTCATTGGCTAACCCTCCATCTGTCATTGGATAACCCTCCATCTGTCATCATTGGATAACCCTCCATCTGTCATTGGATAACCCTCCATCTGTCATTGCAAAACAAGGTCTGTCCGGAATCGTCTCTGTAAAGGCCATACAAATATACGCTTAGCTACGAATCACTGGATCCAATGACAGACTCCCTTTAGAGGCCAAAGACCTCCTGATAAGGGATTAGGGTTGTTGTTCACATGTGAGCCTTTGTGTTGTTTCCAACCTTCTAGAATTCGCCTGGCATCGTTGGTCACTGTTCAGATGGCCGCACAGGTGCCAGGCTCCAAACGGACTACACGTAGGCGCCTTCTACAAATACTTTAGAATTGATCGTTGCGACATCTCAGGATGTTTTTTCTTCTTCTTCCCTTTCTAGTATCGTCACACGGTGAGATTTGAAGGTTTGGATTCTGGTCCATCGAGAACTTCCCCTGTGTCGCTCTGTGTCCGCTCCAGGACTGTCCTATCTAATCGCTCTGAAAGCCTCCATGAAGATGTGGCATCACCCAGCAGCCCTGGACCTCTCTGTTCTTCTGCTCTGGCCATGGAGCACCTACCTACAGCAGTCACCGACCTCCTGGACAGGATGGATAAAGTCACCGCCGTGCTTAGAGACGTGTACACATTGGAACAAAAGCTGTGGCTGTGGCAAACCCTGCAACAATCCTGCAAAGTTCCCCGTAAAGAAGACGTGTCAGCCCCAGATAACCCTAAACTCCCCCTGCCCCGCACATACAGTACCTTCTCAGAGTCTGCTCTGACCCATCTAAGGTACAAGGGTCCCCTGTCTGAAAACGTCTGGATGTTACCAAGGGCCCCTCCAGGGAGTGCGGGTTCACGAGACTACCCCAATTCCGCAGGTACCTTTAACAGAACCCTCCTGACCATGAGAAGACCTCACAGTGAAGAAAGGTCTGGTGTCCGGAAACAAAACCAAGTCGTGACTCGGCCAATAATCCAGAAACGGCGAGCCTGGGACTGTGAGAGGTCGGAAGAGGCAACGTGACCAACAGAGTAGTCAGTAGGGCTCACCGAGGGATTACCCAACCGACCACACTACATATCAGTGGCCACCATTGGTGATGGAGTGACAGGTTTGTTTGTGGTGTCCAATATTCTTCATTGCATATTAACTATTGTGATCATTCCAAATTCAATCATCGTATATTGCCCGGCGCAGCGTATACTCACCATATATACACAGGGCGGGGGTGGTGCCGCGGGCCAACACCAGAGAGACCCATTTCTTGTATAGAGACAGCTGGTCCATTCTTAAGTCGGCTCCATTATAGTTATGAAATTGATCCAAGACAGAATTACAATAAAACCCAACGCCATCGTTCTGCTCTGGACCCCTCCAGTTTGCCTATTGGCCGGGCATTGGGGTAGATGCCGCCATCATCCACCTTCTTCATAGAGCTCTCTCACCTGGAGAATCCCGGGAACACTGTGAGAATAATGTCCTGTGATGTCTCCGGAGCTTTCACCACCATCAGCCAGGACTACTGAGGGAGAAGCTGGACCTTGGTGGAGGGACCATCACCTGTCCTACTGGATCCTAGACTACCTGACACCCCGCCCTCAGTATGTGAGAGCCCAGGACTACTGAGGGAGAAGCTGGGCCTTGGTGGAGGGACCATCACCTGTCCTACTGGATCCTAGACTACCTGACACCCCGCCCTCAGTATGTGAGAGCCCGGGACTACTGAGGGAGAAGCTGAACCTTGGTGGAGGGACCATCACCTGTCCTACTGGATCCTAGACTACCTGACACCCCGCCCTCAGTATGTGAGAGCCCGGGACTACTGAGGGAGAAGCTGAACCTTGGTGGAGGGACCATCACCTGTCCTACTGGATCCTAGACTACCTGACACCCCGCCCTCAGTATGTGAGAGCCCAGGACTACTGAGGGAGAAGCTGGACCTTGGTGGAGGGACCATCACCTGTCCTACTGGATCCTAGACTACCTGACACCCCGCCCCCAGTATGTGAGAGCCCGGGACTACTGAGGGAGAAGCTGAACCTTGGTGGAGGGACCATCACCTGTCCTACTGGATCCTAGACTACCTGACACCCCGCCCTCAGTATGTGAGAGCCCGGGACTACTGAGGGAGAAGCTGGACCTTGGTGGAGGGACCATCACCTGTCCTACTGGATCCTAGACTACCTGACACCCCGCCCTCAGTATGTGAGAGCCCAGGACTGTGTGTCTGACACTGTGATCTGTAGTACGGGGGCACCACAAGCTCCAGCTCTGACACTGTGATCTGTAGTACAGGGCCACCACAAGGTCCAGCTCTCGCCCCTGCACAGAGAACTAAATGGTCCTGAGTCTCCTGCAGCCGCTCTGACTCCCGGTATCTTCTATCTGCTCTGAGCTTATGTCTCCTGTAATCTATCACTGTATTATCTGCTGCTGTAACACGGAGTATCCCCATGGTGGGACTATTAAAGGATTATCTTATCTCTTATCTTATCTTATCTTATGAATAGCTGTAACTCACAGCCCAGCCAGCAGGCGGCGACACATAGATATATATACTATGGGGTAGATCTGGATGTCACATTGTGTATTATATCACCTAATGCCACTCATTTCTTAAGACATTTCTAGACGTCTCCGGGCAGGTAAATAATCTGTAACCCCAAAGTAACCGGCCCAGAAAGATGGACTGGAATAAACTCCGGGAGATCTTGTGGCAGATGAGATTGTTGGGAGATTCCAGCACTGAAGCTACAAACTGTGGCTGCAGATCTGGACTAGGATACTGGCTGTAAGTCAGGAGGAGGATACAAGTGGAGCCAGTATTGTGTGTGTATTACTTCTGTAGGCGTCCATCTATATACCCCCCCCCCAACTAAACAAGTCTGTCCACAGGGGTCACTTACCCCATCACCCCTATCCGCCTGCACCCCTGTATAATACAGCCGCGGCTGAGGAGGGGTCATTCAGTCCGGACACAGCTGAGCCGCTTCTCTCCATCGTCTACGGCAGTTCCATAGAAGAGTCTGCACAGGCGCCAATACATACAGTTCAGGGGGGAACCCATTCTCGTAGTTGGAACCCCACTAATCTGAAGCATTGGATAGGGGATACCCTGAAATCCAGGAGGGGCGAAGAGGATGCAGGTGTACCCTGGCCCAGGGGTCTTAGGAGGATCTACAAGATGTCTCCTCTCAATATGCGGAGACCACTACTATACAAGACAACACAATGGAGTTTGGGGTCTGGTGGTTTTATTCTAAGAATTAAATGGAGGATTATACACTGCTCCAAAAACTAAAGGCACCCTCCAATAACACCTCCTAGATCTGAATGAATGGCAACAACCCAGCAGCAGGACCGCTACCTCCGCCACTGTGCAAGGAGGAACAGGAGGAGCACGGCCAGAGCCCAGCAGGCCACAAATGTGCCTGTCTGCACAAACAGTTAGAAACCGACTCCATGAGGATGGTCTGAGGGCCCGACGTCCGCAGATGGGGGTTGTGCTCACAGCCCTACACCGTGCAGGATGCTTGGCATTGGCCACAGAACACCAGGATTGGCCACTGGCGCCCTGTGCTCTTCACAAATGAAAGCAGGTTCACACTGAGCACATGTGACCGAGTCTGGAGACGCTGTGGAGAGCGATCTGCTGCCTGAAATATCCTTCAGCATGACTGGCAGTGGGTCAGTAATGGTGTGGGGCCACACGGCCCTCCATGTGCTGACCAGAGGTCGCCTGACTGCCATTAGGTACCGAGATGAGACCCTCAGACCCCTTGTGAGACCATATGCTGGTGTGGGGGCCCGGGGTTCCTCCTAATGCAGGACAATGCCAGACGTCATGTGGCCGGAGTGTGTCAGTAGGTCCTACAAGATGAAGACATTGAAGCTATGGACTGGCCGCCTGTTCCCCAGACCTGAATCCGATGGAGCACATCTGGGACATCATGTCTCATTCCATCTGTTTGACTCAGTATGGCACCCAGGCCTACTCCTAAAACTCTTAGAGAGTGGAATAGGAGGAAGAACGTACGACGTCATCAAGAGCTCCTACACCGGAAACCAGTGCAGTGTGAAGGTGAATGGGAAAAGGACAGCATACTTCCAACAGGCCTGAGGGGTCAGACAAGGCTGTAGCCTGAGCCCAACGCTCTTCAACATCTATATCAATGAACTGGCTACAGCCCTGGAGGCCTCACCAACCCCAGGCCTCACCCTGAACAATCGAGAGGTGAAGTTCCTGCTGTATGCCAATGACCTCCTACTCCTGGCCCCCACCGAGAAAGACCTCCAAGAAAGCCTGTCAGTGCTGGAAAAATTCAGCACCACATGGGCCCTACCCATCAACCAGAAGAAGACCAAAGTCATGGTATTCCAGAAGAAGGGCCACAATAAAGCCTCCACCACCTCACAATTCACACTGAACGGCTCCACACTGGAGAAAACCAACAGCTACACCTACCTGGGGCTGGAGCTCAGCCAATCAGGAAGCTTCAAAGCAGCAATAGAAACCCTGAAAGCAAAAGCCTGCAGAACCTTCTACGCCATCAGAAGACAACTGTACCACCTCAAACCACCGGTGAGGGTCTGGATGAAGATATTTGACGCAGTCATCTCCCCGATCCTTCTCTATGGCAGTGAGGTTTGGGGCCCAGCCACCTACCCAGACCAGTCAAGGTGGGATTCCAGCCCAACAGAGAACTTCCACCTGGAGTTCTGCAAATACCTGCTCCATGTCCATCGCAACACCACCAACATGGCCTGCAGGGCAGAGCTAGGCAGACTCCCCCTATGGCTCACCATACAGAAGAGGGCGCTAGCTTTCCAGGCACACATCCAGGGGAGCGACTCCTACCACCACCAAGCATGGCTAAGCCACCTGAGCAAACCAGACACTCACCAACCAAACAGCAGCCAACCACCAAACCAAAAACTCCAACAGATGATAACCAAGGCCGAAATAAAGGCGACCACAGAGGCAAACAGAGAGCGGTACATTGAAGAATGGAGAAACGAAATAAATAACTCCAAGAAACTCACCGTGTACCAATCCCTACAAAGGGACTACACCATGGCCACCTACCTGGAGAGAATACGCCACCCCAAGCACAGACAGACCCTGAGCCGGTACAGACTGAGCGCCCACAACCTAGAGATAGAGACGGGGCGATACAGACAGACGTACAAGCCACGGGAGAAGAGACTGTGCCAGCACTGTGACCAGGGGGTCCTAGAAGACCAGACCCACTTCCTGCTACACTGCACCAAATACTCAGCTGTGAGGGCCGTCTACTACCAAAGACTCTCTGCCCACATCCCAGACTGGGAGAAGAGGAAACTCTACATCCTACTGGGAGAAGAAGAGGCCACTGTGGAGATCGCTGCCCAATACGTGTCCAGCTGTCACCAAATAAGAGGAAGATAAGACTCCATGGACTGTTATATTTATCCCAATACACCCACCCCACCCCCACCCCCCCATATAGCAGCCACCAACGAAGAGGAAGATGAGACTCCACGGACTGTTATATTTATCCCTATACACCCGCCCCACCCCCCACCTCCAACCCCACCCCCCCATATAGCAGTCACCAACGAAGAGGAAGATGAGACTCCACGGACTGTTATATTTATCCCAATACACCCGCCCCACCCCCACCCCCACCTCCAACCCCCCCACCCACCCACCCACCTCCAACCCCACCCCCCCCACCTCCAACCCCACCCCCCCATATAGCGGTCACCAACTAAGAGGAAGATGAGACTCCACGGACTGTTATACCCCAAACCACCCCCCATACCCACCACTCACCCACCCGAATCCAACTACCCCACACACACACACACTTTACTAGCTTTGGCAATGCCAAATATCTATTCGGACGTGCCAATAAAGCTTGTTTGATTTGATTTGACTGTCCAGGAGTTGTCAGATGCTTTAGTCCAGGTCTGGGAGGAGATCCCTCAGGAGACCATCCACAACCTCATCAGGAGCTTGGCCAGGTGTTGTAGGGAGGTCATACAGGCCCGTGGAGGTCACACACACTACTCGGCCTCATACTGACAGGTTTTATGGACATTACATCACAGTTGGATCAGCCTGTAGTGTGTGTGTGTGGGGGGGGGGGGGGGGGAGGGGACTCCTAATCCAGACCTCTATGGGTTAATAAATGTGATTCCCATTGATGATTTTTGTGGGATTTTGTTGTCATCACATTCACCTTTGTAGAGGACGAACAATGAGAAGATTTCATTCCTTCAGATCCAGGAGACATTATTGAGGGGGGGGGGGGGGTCCTTTATGTTTTTGAGCAGTGTATGACATTATATGGAGTAGTATATGGATTATTATAAGGATTATTCTATGGAGGATTCGCTGCTTTGTCTAGTCCCAATTCCACCCCTACGTGGAGCCAGAAGACGCTAATGTTGGCCATAAGGAGCTGCTACTGCCGGGACGGGATCTCAGGTAAACTGTTGGCAGCAGATCCTGGAAGACGATAGAAAGATGGAAATATTTAGCAGAAATAATAAGACAATGATCTGACAAGACAATCAATAGCGATCGCAACGTGTCTGATACAAGAGAAGGAGATGACGGGCAAATACTCGATAAACACGAGTCCTTGGAAACTTCCTGCAAATAAAAGAATCTCAAAGACTCCGGAATTATAGGATTAAGAATCTGTCAAGACGTCGCGAACACATGACATTATGTTGTCTCTTTACCATGGAGACGAAATATTGTTCTAACACCTGGAAAGTAAGAAAGGTTTATTAGTAAGACGGGGATTAAGGAGCGAGGAACCGAAAATACCCGAATATTGTGAGGGAACGGCCAGACGAGCAATTCTCCAGTGACGGCTACTCAATATGGAAGGAAGGGAAAGACCGAAACAGCGAGACTAACGCAACGCAGCCCCTGTCCTACCTACTGGCATCACTGTCCTAATGATGGGGACAACTGGGCGACTGTCCTAATGATGGGGACAACTGGGCGACTGTCCTAATGACGGGGACAACTGGGTGACCGTCCTAATGATGGGGACACTGGGCAACCGTCCTAATAACAGGGACAACTGGGCGACTGTCCTAATGATGGGGACAACTGGGCGACCGTCCTAATGATGGGGACAACTGGGTGACCGTCCTAATTATGGAGACAACTGGGCGACCGTCCTAATGATGGGGACAACTGGGCGACCATCCTAATGATGGGGACACTGGGCAACCGTCCTAATAACAGGGACAACTGGGCGACCGTCCTAATGATGGGGACAACTGGGCGACCATCCTAATGATGGGGACACTGGGCAACCGTCCTAATAACAGGGACAACTGGGCGACCGTCCTAATGATGGGGACAACTGGGCGACCATCCTAATGATGGGGACACTGGGCAACCGTCCTAATAACAGGGACAACTGGGCGACTGTCCTAATGACGGGGACAACTGGGCGACTGTCCTAATAACAGGGACAACTGGGCGACTGTCCTAATGATGGGGACAACTGGGCGACCGTCCTAATGATGGGGACAACTGGGCGACCGTCCTAATGATGGGGACACTGGGCAACCGTCCTAATAACAGGGACAACTGGGCGACTGTCCTAATGATGGGGACAACTGGGCGACCGTCCTAATGATGGGGACAACTGGGCGACCGTCCTAATTATGGGGACAACTGGGCGACCGTCCTGATGATGGAGACAACTGGGCGACCGTCCTAATGATGGGGACAACTGGGCGACCGTCCTAATGATGGGGACAACTGGGCGACCGTCCTAATGATGGAGACAACTGGGCGACCGTCCTAAAGAGGGGGACACTGGGCGACTGTCCTAATGACGGGGACAACTGGATGACCATCCTAATGATGGGGACACTAGGCAACCGTCCTAATGACAGGGACAACTGGGCAACTGTCCTAATAACAGGGACAACTGGGCGACTGTCCTAAAGACTGGGACAACTAGGCGACTGTCTTAATAACAGGGACAACTGGGCGACCATCCTAATGACTGGGACAACTAGGCGACCGTCCTAATGATGGGGACAACTGGGCGACTGTCCTAATAACAAAGACAACTGGGCGACTGTCCTAATAACAGGGACAACTGGGCGACCGTCCTAATGACTGGGACAACTAGGCGACCGTCTTAATAACAGGGACAACTGGGCGACCATCCTAATGATGGGGACAACTGGGCGACTGTCCTAATAACAAAGACAACTGGGCGACTGTCCTAATAACAGGGACAACTGGACAACTGTCCTAATGACAGGGAACAATGGGTGACCGTCCTAATAATAGGGACAACTGGGCGACCGTCCTAATAACAGGGACAACTGGGCGACCGTCCTAATGACTGGGACAACTGGTCGACCGTCCTAATGACAGGGAACATTGGGCGACCGTCCTAATAACAGGGACAACTGGGCGACCGTCCTAATGATGGGGACACTGGGCAACAGTCCTAATAACAGGGACAACTGGGCGACTGTCCTAATAACAGGGACAACTGGGCGACCGTCCTAATGACTGGGACAACTGGTCGACCGTCCTAATGACAGGGAACATTGGGCGACCGTCCTAATAACAGGGACAACTGGGCGACTGTCCTAATAACAAAGACAACTGGGCGACTGTCCTAATAACAGGGACAACTGGGCGACCGTCCTAATGATGGGGACACTGGGCAACAGTCCTAATAACAGGGACAACTGGGCGACTGTCCTAATGATGGGGACAACTGGGCGACCGTCCTAATGATGGGGACAACTGGGCGACCGTCCTAATGATGGGGACAACTGGGCGACCGTCCTAATGATGGAGACAACTGGGCGACCGTCCTAATGATGGGGACAACTGGGCGACTGTCCTAATAACAGGGACAACTGGGCGACCGTCCTAATGATGGGGACAACTGGGCGACCGTCCTAATGATGGAGACAACTGGGCGACCGTCCTAATGAGGGGGACACTGGGCGACTGTCCTAATGACGGGGACAACTGGATGACCATCCTAATGATGGGGACACTGGGCAACCGTCCTAATGACAGGGACAACTGGGCAACTGTCCTAATAACAGGGACAACTGGGCGACTGTCCTAAAGACTGGGACAACTAGGCGACCGTCTTAATAACAGGGACAACTGGGCGACCATCCTAATGACTGGGACAACTAGGCGACCGTCCTAATGATGGGGACAACTGGGCGACTGTCCTAATAACAAAGACAACTGGGCGACTGTCCTAATAACAGGGACAACTGGGCGACCGTCCTAATGACTGGGACAACTAGGCGACCGTCTTAATAACAGGGACAACTGGGCGACCATCCTAATGATGGGGACAACTGGGCGACTGTCCTAATAACAAAGACAACTGGGCGACTGTCCTAATAACAGGGACAACTGGACAACTGTCCTAATGACAGGGAACAATGGGCGACCGTCCTAATAACAGGGACAACTGGGCGACCATCCTAATGACACGAACAACTGGGCGACCGTCCTAATAACAGGGACAACTGGGCGACTGTCCTAATGATGGGGACAACTGGGCGACCGTCCTAATAACAGGGACAACTGGGCGACCGTCCTAATAACAGGGACAACTGGGCGACCGTCCTAATGACAGGGACAACTAGGCGACCGTCCTAATAACAGTGATAACTGGGCGACCGTCCTAATGACAGGCACAATTGGGCGACCGTCCTAATAACAGGGACAACTGGGCGACCGTCCTAATAACAGGGAAAACTGGGTGACCGTCCTAATAACAAAGACAACTGGGCGACCGTCCTAATAACAGGGAACATTGGGCGACCGTCCTAATAACAGGGAACATTGGGCGACCGTCCTAATAACAGGGAACATTGGGCGACCGTCCTAATAACAGGGAACATTGGGCGACAGTCCTAATAACAAAGACAACTGGGCGACCGTCCTAATAACAGGGAACATTGGGCGACAGTCCTAATAACAGGGACAACTGGGCGACCGTCTTAATGACAGGGACAACTGGGCGACCGTCTTAATGACAGGGACAACTGGGCGACCGTCTTAATGACAGGGACAACTGGGCGACCGTCCTAATAACAAAGACAACTGGGCGACCGTCCTAATGACAGGGACAACTGGGCGACCGTCCTAATAACAGGAACAACTAGGCGACCGTCCTAATAACAGGGACAACTAGGCAACCGTCATAATGACAGTGATAACTGGGTGACCGTCCTAATAACAGGGACAACTGGGCGACCGTCCTAATAACAGGGACAACTGGGCAACTGCCCTAATGACAGTGATAACTGGGCGACCGTCTTAATAACAGGGACAACTGGGCGACCGTCCTAATGACAGGGAACATTGGGCGACCGTCCTAATAACAGGGACAACTGGGCGACCGTCCTAATAACAAAGACAACTGGGCGACCGTCCTAATGACAGGGACAACTGGGCGACCGTCCTAATAACAGGAACAACTAGGCGACCATCCTAATAACAGGGACAACTGGGCGACCGTCCTAATAACAGGGACAACTAGGCGACCGTCATAATGACAGGGACAACTGGGCGACCGTCCTAATAACAGGGACAACTAGGCGACCGTCATAATGACAGGGACAACTGGGCAACTGCCCTAATGACAGTGATAACTGGGTGACCGTCTTAATAACAGGGACAACTGGGCGACCGTCCTAATGACTGGGACAACTGGTCGACCGTCCTAATGACAGGGAACATTGGGCGACCGTCCTAATAACAGGGACAACTGGGCGACCGTCCCTATGATAGGGACAACTGGGCAACCGTCCTAATACCAGGGACAACTGGGCGACCGTCCTAATACCAGGGACAACTGGGCGACCGTCCCTATGACAGGGACAACTGGGCGACTGTCCTAATAATAGGGACAACTGGGCGACTGTCCCTTCTCAATATAAGAGTAAACCCAAAATGCGGACAATACAACTCAGAAGAGGAGTCAGAAAGCCGAGGTCAAAGAGGGACAAAGCAGTACAAGATCATAATCCAAAAGAGTAGTCACAAGAAAGCCAAAGGTCAGAGGTCAGTAATAATATACAATAGCAAAGAGAACAGAGTCCATATAGCCAGCAAACGTGTAGGTGTATGACCTGTATATAGGAAGTCCAGACCTCACTGTCAATCACACAGGCAAGGCTGAGAATAACGAATATACAGCAGATTGTATATAGTGTCCTATCTACAGGTTATAGAGCGGATTGTATATAGTGTCCTATCTACAGGTTATAGAGCAGATTGTATATAGTGTCCTATCTACAGGTTATAGAGGAGCAGATTGTATATAGTGTCCTATCTACAGGTTATAGAGGAGCAGATTGTATATAGTGTCTTATCTACAGGTTATAGAGGAGCAGATTGTATATAGTGTCCTATCTACAGGTTATAGAGGAGCAGATTGTATATAGTGTCCTATCTACAGGTTATAGAGGAGCAGATTGTATATAGTGTCCTATCTACAGGTTACAGAGGAGCAGATTGTATATAGTGTCCTATCTACAGGTTATAGAGCAGATTGTATATAGTGTCCCATCTACAGGTTATAGAGGAGCAGATTGTATATAGTGTCCTATCTACAGGTTATAGAGGAGCAGATTGTATATAGTGTCCTATCTACAGGTTATAGAGGAGCAGATTGTATATAGTGTCCTATCTACAGGTTATAGAGGAGCAGATTGTATATAGTGTCCTATCTACAGGTTATAGAGGAGCAGATTGTATATAGTGTCCTATCTACAGGTTATAGAGGAGCAGATTGTATATAGTGTCCTATCTACAGGATATAGAGGAGCAGATTGTATATAGTGTCCTATCTACAGGTTATAGAGGAGCAGATTGTATATAGTGTCCTATCTACAGGTTATAGAGGGGCAGATTGTATATAGTGTCCTATCTACAGGTTATAGAGGAGCAGATTGTATATAGTGTCCTATCTACAGGTTATAGAGGAGCAGATTGTATATAGTGTCCTATCTACAGGTTATAGAGGAGCAGATTGTATATAGTGTCCTATCTACAGGTTATAGAGCAGATTGTATATAGTGTCCTATCTACAGGTTATAAAGGGGCAGATTGTATATAGTGTCCTATCTACAGGTTATAGAGCAGATTGTATATAGTGTCCTATCTACAGGTTATAGAGGAGCAGATTGTATATAGTGTCCTATCTACAGGTTATAGAGGAGCAGATTGTATATAGTGTCCTATCTACAGGATATAGAGGAGCAGATTGTATATAGTGTCCTATCTACAGGTTATAGAGGGGCAGATTGTATATAGTGTCCTATCTACAGGTTATAGAGCAGATTGTATATAGTGTCCTATCTACAGGTTATAGAGCAGATTGTATATAGTGTCCTATCTACAGGTTATAGAGGAGCAGATTGTATATAGTGTCCTATCTACAGGTTATAGAGCAGATTGTATATAGTGTCCTATCTACAGGTTATAGAGGAGCAGATTGTATATAGTGTCCTATCTACAGGTTATAGAGCAGCAGATTGTATATAGTGTCCTATCTACAGGTTATAGAGGAGCAGATTGTATATAGTGTCCTATCTACAGGTTATAGAGCAGATTGTATATAGTGTCCTATCTACAGGTTATAGAGCAGATTGTATATAGTGTCCTATCTACAGGTTATAGAGGAGCAGATTGTATATAGTGTCCTATCTACAGGTTATAGAGGAGCAGATTGTATATAGTGTCCTATCTACAGGTTATAGAGGAGCAGATTGTATATAGTGTCCTATCTACAGGTTATAGAGGGGCAGATTGTATATAGTGTCCTATCTACAGGTTATAGAGGGGCAGATTGTATATAGTGTCCTATCTACAGGTTATAGAGCAGATTGTATATAGTGTCCTATCTACAGGCTATAGAGGAGCAGATTGTATATAGTGTCCTATCTACAGGTTATAGAGGAGCAGATTGTATATAGTGTCCTATCTACAGGTTATAGAGGGGCAGATTGTATATAGTGTCCTATCTACAGGTTATAGAGGAACAGATTGTATATAGTGTCCTATCTACAGGTTATAGAGGAGCAGATTGTATATAGTGTCCTATCTACAGGTTATAGAGGGGCAGATTGTATATAGTGTCCGATCTACAGGTTATACAGGAGCAGATTGTATATAGTGTCCTATCTACAGGCTATAGAGGAGCAGATTGTATATAGTGTCCTATCTACAGGTTATAGAGGAGCAGATTGTATACAGTGTCCTATCTACAGGTTATAGAGGAGCAGATTGTATATAGTGTCCTATCTACAGGTTATAGAGGAGCAGATTGTATATAGTGTCCTATCTACAGGTTATAGAGGAGCAGATTGTATACAGTGTCCTATCTACAGGTTATAGAGTAGCAGATTGTATATAGTGTCCTATCTACAGGTTATAGAGGAGCAGATTGTATATAGTGTCCTATCTACAGGATATAGAGCAGATTGTATATAGTGTCCTATCTACAGGTTATAGAGGAGCAGATTGTATATAGTGTCCTATCTACAGGTTATAGGGGAGCAGATTGTATATAGTGTCCTATCTACAGGTTATAGTGGAGCAGATTGTATATAGTGTCCTATCTACAGGTTATAGAGGAGCAGATTGTATATAGTGTCCTATCTACAGGTTATAGGGGAGCAGATTGTATATAGTGTCCTATCTACAGGTTATAGAGGAGCAGATTGTATACAGTGTCCTATCTACAGGTTATAGAGGAGCAGATTGTATATAGTGTCCTATCTACAGGTTATAGAGGGGCAGATTGTATATAGTGTCCTATCTACAGGTTATAGAGCAGATTGTATATAGTGTCCTATCTACAGGATATAGAGCAGATTGTATATAGTGTCCTATCTACAGGTTATAGAGGAGCAGATTGTATATAGTGTCCTATCTATAGGTTATAGAGCAGATTGTATATAGTGTCCTATCTACAGGTTATAGAGGAGCAGATTGTATATAGTGTCCTATCTACAGGTTATAGAGGAGCAGATTGTATATAGTGTCCTATCTATAGGTTATAGAGCAGATTGTATATAGTGTCCTATCTACAGGTTATAGAGGAGCAGATTGTATACAGTGTCCTATCTACAGGTTATAGAGGAGCAGATTGTATATAGTGTCCTATCTACAGGTTATAGAGGAGCAGATTGTATATAGTGTCCTATCTACAGGTTATAGAGCAGATTGTATATAGTGTCCTATCTACAGGTTATAGAGGAGCAGATTGTATATAGTGTCCTATCTACAGGTTATAGGGGAGCAGATTGTATATAGTGTCCTATCTACAGGTTATAGTGGAGCAGATTGTATATAGTGTCCTATCTACAGGTTATAGAGGAGCAGATTGTATACAGTGTCCTATCTACAGGTTATAGAGCAGATTGTATATAGTGTCCTATCTACAGGTTATAGAGCAGCAGATTGTATATAGTGTCCTATCTACAGGTTATAGAGGAGCAGATTGTATATAGTGTCCTATCTACAGGATATAGAGCAGATTGTATATAGTGTCCTATCTACAGGTTATAGAGGAGCAGATTGTATATAGTGTCCTATCTATAGGTTATAGAGCAGATTGTATATAGTGTCCTATCTACAGGTTATAGAGGAGCAGATTGTATACAGTGTCCTATCTACAGGTTATAGAGGAGCAGATTGTATATAGTGTCCTATCTACAGGTTATAGAGCAGATTGTATATAGTGTCCTATCTACAGGTTATAGAGGAGCAGATTGTATATAGTGTCCCATCTACAGGTTATAGAGGAGCAGATTGTATATAGTGTCCTATCTACAGGTTATAGAGGAGCAGATTGTATATAGTGTCCTATCTACAGGTTATAGAGGAGCAGATTGTATATAGTGTCCTATCTACAGGTTATAGAGCAGATTGTATATAGTGTCCTATCTACAGGTTATAGAGGAGCAGATTGTATATAGTGTCCTATCTACAGGTTATAGAGGGGCAGATTGTATATAGTGTCCTATCTACAGGTTATAGAGGGGCAGATTGTATATAGTGTCCTATGTACAGGTTATAGAGTAGATTGTATATAGTGTCTGATCTATAGGTTATAGAGGGGCAGATTGTATATAGTGTCCTATCTACAGGATATAGAGGAGCAGATTGTATATAGTGTCCTATCTACAGGTTATAGAGGAGCAGATTGTATATAGTGTCCTATCTACAGGTTATAGAGGGGCAGATTGTATATAGTGTCCTATCTACAGGTTATACAGGAGCAGATTGTATATAGTGTCCTATCTACAGGTTATAGAGGGGCAGATTGTATATAGTGTCCTATCTACAGGTTATAGAGGAGCAGATTGTATATAGTGTCCTATCTACAGGTTATAGAGAAGCAGATTGTATATAGTGTCCTATCTACAGGTTATAGAGCAGATTGTATATAGTGTCCTATCTACAGGTTATAGAGGAGCAGATTGTATATAGTGTCCTATCTACAGGTTATAGAGAAGCAGATTGTATATAGTGTCCTATCTACAGGTTATAGAGCAGATTGTATATAGTGTCCTATCTACAGGTTATAGAGGAGAAGATTGTATATAGTGTCCTATCTACAGGTTATAGAGCAGATTGTATATAGTGTCCTATCTACAGGTTATAGAGGAGCAGATTGTATATAGTGTCCTATCTACAGGTTATAGAGGAGCAGATTGTATATAGTGTCCTATCTACAGGTTATAGAGCAGCAGATTGTATATAGTGTCCTATCTACAGGTTATAGAGGAGCAGATTGTATATAGTGTCCTATCTACAGGTTATAGAGGAGCAGGTTGTATATAGTGTCCTATCTACAGGTTATAGAGGAGGAGATTGTATATAGTGTCCTATCTACAGGATATAGAGCAGATTGTATATAGTGTCCTATCTACAGGTTATACAGCAGATTGTATATAGTGTCCTATCTACAGGTTATACAGGAGCAGATTGTATATAGTGTCCTATCTACAGGTTATAGAGGAGATTGTATATAGTGTCCTATCTACAGGTTATAGAGGAGCAGATTGTATATAGTGTCCTATCTACAGGTTATAGAGGAGCAGATTGTATATAGTGTCCTATCTACAGGTTATAGAGGAGCAGATTGTATATCGTGTCCTATCTACAGGTTATAGGGGAGCAGATTGTATACAGTGTCCTATCTACAGGTTATAGAGGAGCAGATTGTATACAGTGTCCTATCTACAGGTTATAGAGCAGATTGTATATAGTGTCCTATCTACAGGTTATAGAGGAGCAGATTGTATATAGTGTCCTATCTACAGGATATAGAGCAGATTGTATATAGTGTCCTATCTACAGGTTATAGAGGAGCAGATTGTATATAGTGTCCTATCTATAGGTTATAGAGCAGATTGTATATAGTGTCCTATCTACAGGTTATAGAGGAGATTGTATATAGTGTCCTATCTACAGGTTATAGAGGAGCAGATTGTATATAGTGTCCTATCTACAGGTTATAGAGGAGCAGATTGTATACAGTGTCCTATCTACAGGTTATAGAGGAGCAGATTGTATATAGTGTCCTATCTACAGGTTATAGAGGAGCAGATTGTATATAGTGTCCTATCTACAGGTTATAGAGGGGCAGATTGTATATAGTGTCCTATCTACAGGTTATAGAGGAGCAGATTGTATATAGTGTCCTATCTACAGGATATAGAGCAGATTGTATATAGTGTCCTATCTACAGGTTATAGAGGAGCAGATTGTATATAGTGTCCTATCTATAGGTTATAGAGCAGATTGTATATAGTGTCCTATCTACAGGTTATAGAGGAGCAGATTGTATACAGTGTCCTATCTACAGGTTATAGAGGAGCAGATTGTATATAGTGTCCTATCTACAGGTTATAGAGGAGCAGATTGTATATAGTGTCCTATCTACAGGTTATAGAGCAGATTGTATATAGTGTCCTATCTACAGGTTATAGAGGAGCAGATTGTATATAGTGTCCCATCTACAGGTTATAGAGGAGCAGATTGTATATAGTGTCCTATCTACAGGTTATAGAGCAGATTGTATATAGTGTCCTATCTACAGGTTATAGAGCAGATTGTATATAGTGTCCTATCTACAGGTTATAGAGGAGCAGATTGTATATAGTGTCCCATCTACAGGTTATAGAGGAGCAGATTGTATATAGTGTCCTATCTACAGGTTATAGAGGAGCAGATTGTATATAGTGTCCTATCTACAGGTTATAGAGGGGCAGATTGTATATAGTGTCCTATCTACAGGTTATAGAGGGGCAGATTGTATATAGTGTCCTATGTACAGGTTATAGAGTAGATTGTATATAGTGTCCGATCTATAGGTTATAGAGGAGCAGATTGTATATAGTGTCCTATCTACAGGATATAGAGGAGCAGATTGTATATAGTGTCCTATCTACAGGTTATAGAGGAGCAGATTGTATATAGTGTCCTATCTACAGGTTATAGAGGGGCAGATTGTATATAGTGTCCTATCTACAGGTTATACAGGAGCAGATTGTATATAGTGTCCTATCTACAGGTTATAGAGGGGCAGATTGTATATAGTGTCCTATCTACAGGTTATAGAGGAGCAGATTGTATATAGTGTCCTATCTACAGGTTATAGAGAAGCAGATTGTATATAGTGTCCTATCTACAGGTTATAGAGCAGATTGTATATAGTGTCCTATCTACAGGTTATAGAGGAGCAGATTGTATATAGTGTCCTATCTACAGGTTATAGAGGAGCAGATTGTATATAGTGTCCTATCTACAGGTTATAGAGCAGATTGTATATAGTGTCCTATCTACAGGTTATAGAGGAGAAGATTGTATATAGTGTCCTATCTACAGGTTATAGAGCAGATTGTATATAGTGTCCTATCTACAGGTTATAGAGGAGCAGATTGTATATAGTGTCCTCTCTACAGGTTATAGAGCAGCAGATTGTATATAGTGTCCTATCTACAGGTTATAGAGGAGCAGATTGTATATAGTGTCCTATCTACAGGTTATAGAGGAGATTGTATATAGTGTCCTATCTACAGGTTATAGAGGAGCAGATTGTATATAGTGTCCTATCTACAGGTTATAGGGGAGCAGATTGTATATAGTGTCCTATCTACAGGTTATAGAGGAGCAGATTGTATATAGTGTCCTATCTACAGGTTATAGAGCAGATTGTATATAGTGTCCTATCTACAGGTTATAGAGGAGCAGATTGTATATAGTGTCCTATCTACAGGTTATAGAGGGGCAGATTGTATATAGTGTCCTATCTACAGGTTATAGAGGGGCAGATTGTATATAGTGTCCTATGTACAGGTTATAGAGTAGATTGTATATAGTGTCCGATCTATAGGTTATAGAGGGGCAGATTGTATATAGTGTCCTATCTACAGGATGTAGAGGAGCAGATTGTATATAGTGTCCTATCTACAGGTTATAGAGGAGCAGATTGTATATAGTGTCCTATCTACAGGTTATAGAGGGGCAGATTGTATATAGTGTCCTATCTACAGGTTATACAGGAGCAGATTGTATATAGTGTCCTATCTACAGGTTATAGAGGGGCAGATTGTATATAGTGTCCTATCTACAGGTTATAGAGGAGCAGATTGTATATAGTGTCCTATCTACAGGTTATAGAGAAGCAGATTGTATATAGTGTCCTATCTACAGGTTATAGAGCAGATTGTATATAGTGTCCTATCTACAGGTTATAGAGGAGCAGATTGTATATAGTGTCCTATCTACAGGTTATAGAGGAGCAGATTGTATATAGTGTCCTATCTACAGGTTATAGAGCAGATTGTATATAGTGTCCTATCTACAGGTTATAGAGGAGAAGATTGTATATAGTGTCCTATCTACAGGTTATAGAGCAGATTGTATATAGTGTCCTATCTACAGGTTATAGAGGAGCAGATTGTATATAGTGTCCTCTCTACAGGTTATAGAGCAGCAGATTGTATATAGTGTCCTATCTACAGGTTATAGAGGAGCAGATTGTATATAGTGTCCTATCTACAGGTTATAGAGCAGATTGTATATAGTGTCCTATCTACAGGTTATACAGGAGCAGATTGTATATAGTGTCCTATCTACAGGTTATAGAGCAGATTGTATATAGTGTCCTATCTACAGGTTATAGAGGAGCAGATTGTATATAGTGTCCTATCTACAGGTTATAGAGGAGCAGATTGTATATAGTGTCCTATCTACAGGTTATAGGGGAGCAGATTGTATATAGTGTCCTATCTACAGGTTATAGAGGAGCAGATTGTATATAGTGTCCTATCTACAGGTTATAGAGCAGATTGTATATAGTGTCCTATCTACAGGTTATAGAGGAGCAGATTGTATATAGTGTCCTATCTACAGGTTATAGAGGAGCAGATTGTATATAGTGTCCTATCTACAGGTTATAGAGGAGCAGATTGTATATAGTGTCCTATCTACAGGTTATAGAGGAGCAGATTGTATATAGTGTCCTATGTACAGGTTATAGAGTAGATTGTATATAGTGTCCGATCTATAGGTTATAGAGAAGATTGTATATAGTGTCCTATCTACAGGTTATAGAGGAGCAGATTGTATATAGTGTCCTATCTACAGGTTATAGAGGGGCAGATTGTATATAGTGTCCTATCTACAGGTTATAGAGGAGCAGATTGTATATAGTGTCCTATGTACAGGTTATAGAGTAGATTGTATATAGTGTCCGATCTATAGGTTATAGAGAAGATTGTATTTAGTGTCCTATCTACAGGTTATAGAGGAGCAGATTGTATATAGTGTCCTATCTACAGGTTATAGAGCAGATTGTATATAGTGTCCTATCTACAGGTTATAGAGCAGATTGTATATAGTGTCCGATCTATAGGTTATAGAGAAGATTGTATATAGTGTCCGATCTATAGGTTATACAGCAGATTGTATATAGTGTCCTATCTATAGGTTATAGAGCAGATTGTATATAGTGTCCTATCTACAGGTTATAGAGGAGAAGATTGTATATAGTGTCCGATCTATAGGTTATACAGCAGATTGTATATAGTGTCCTATCTATAGGTTATAGAGCAGATTGTATATAGTGTCCTATCTACAGGTTATAGAGGAGCAGATTGTATATAGTGTCCTATCTACAGGTTATAGAGCAGATTGTATATAGTGTCCTATCTACAGGTTATAGAGGAGCAGATTGTATATAGTGTCCTATCTACAGGTTATAGAGGGGCAGATTGTATATAGTATCCTATCTACAGGTTATAGAGGGGCAGATTGTATATAGTGTCCTATCTACAGGATATAGAGGAGCAGATTGTATATAGTGTCCTATCTACAGGTTATAGAGGAGATTGTACATAGTGTCCTATCTACAGGTTAAAGAGGAGCAGATTGTATATAGTGTCCTATCTACAGGTTATAGAGGGGCAGATAGTATATAGTGTCCTATCTACAGGTTATAGAGGAGCAGATTGTATATAGTGTCCTATCTACAGGTTATACAGGAGCAGATTGTATATAGTGTCCTATCTACAGGTTATACAGCAGATTGTATATAGTGTCCTAGCTACAGGTTATAGAGGAGCAGATTGTATATAATGTCCTATCTACAGGTTATAGAGGAGCAGATTGTATATAGTGTCCTATCTACAGGTTATAGGGGAGCAGATTGTATATAGTGTCCTATCTACAGGATATAGAGCAGATTGTATATAGTGTCCTATCTACAGGTTATAGGGGAGCAGATTGTATATAGTGTCCTATCTACAGGTTATAGAGGAGCAGATTGTATATAGTGTCCTATCTACAGGTTATAGAGGAGCAGATTGTATATAGTGTCCTATCTACAGGTTATAGAGGGGCAGATTGTATATAGTGTCCTATCTACAGGTTATAGGGGAGCAGATTGTATATAGTGTCCTATCTACAGGTTATAGAGGAGCAGATTGTATATAGTGTCCTATCTACAGGTTATAGAGGAGCAGATTGTATATAGTGTCCTATCTACAGGTTATAGAGGAGCAGATTGGATATAGTGTCCTATCTACAGGTTATAGAGGAGCAGATTGTATATAGTGTCCTATCTACAGGTTATAGGGGAGCAGATTGTATATAGTGTCCTATCTACAGGTTATAGAGGAGCAGATTGTATATAGTGTCCTATCTACAGGTTATAGAGGAGCAGATTGTATATAGTGTCCTATCTACAGGTTATAGAGGAGATTGTATATAGTGTCCTATCTACAGGTTATAGAGGAGCAGATTGTATATAGTGTCCCATCTACAGGTTATAGAGGAGCAGATTGTATATAGTGTCCTATCTACAGGTTATAGAGGAGCAGATTGTATATAGTGTCCTATCTACAGGTTATAGAGGAGCAGATTGTATATAGTGTCCGATCTATAGGTTATAGAGCAGATTGTATATAGTGTCCGATCTATAGGTTATACAGCAGATTGTATATAGTGTCCTATCTATAGGTTATAGAGCAGATTGTATATAGTGTCCTATCTACAGGTTATAGAGTAGATTGTATATAGTGTCCGATCTATAGGTTATAGAGAAGATTGTATATAGTGTCCGATCTATAGGTTATACAGCAGATTGTATATAGTGTCCTATCTACAGGTTATAGAGGAGCAGATTGTATATAGTGTCCGATCTATAGGTTGTAGAGCAGATTGTATATAGTGTCCGATCTATAGGTTATAGAGCAGATTGTATATAGTGTCCTATCTACAGGTTATAGAGGAGCAGATTGTATATAGTGTCCGATCTATAGGTTATAGAGCAGATTGTATATAGTGTCCGATCTATAGGTTATACAGCAGATTGTATATAGTGTCCTATCTATAGGTTATAGAGCAGATTGTATATAGTGTCCTATCTACAGGTTATACAGCAGATTGTATATAGTGTCCGATCTACAGGTTATAGAGGAGCAGATTGTATATAGTGTCCTATCTACAGGCTATACAGGAGCAGATTGTATATAGTGTCCTATCTACAGGTTATAGAGGGGCAGATTGTATATAGTGTCCTATCTACAGGTTATAGAGGAGCAGATTGTATATAGTGTCCTATCTACAGGTTATAGAGGAGCAGATTGTATATAGTGTCCTATCTACAGGTTATAGAGGGGCAGATTGTATATAGTGTCCTATCTACAGGTTATAGAGGAGCAGATTGTATATAGTGTCCTATCTACAGGTTATAGAGCAGATTGTATATAGTGTCCGATCTATAGGTTATAGAGCAGATTGTATATAGTGTCCGATCTATAGGTTATACAGCAGATTGTATATAGTGTCCTATCTATAGGTTATAGAGCAGATTGTATATAGTGTCCTATCTACAGGTTATAGAGGAGCAGATTGTATAGTGTCCGATCTATAGGTTATAGAGCAGATTGTATATAGTGTCCGATCTATAGGTTATACAGCAGATTGTATATAGTGTCCTATCTATAGGTTATAGAGCAGATTGTATATAGTGTCCTATCTACAGGTTATACAGCAGATTGTATATAGTGTCCGATCTACAGGTTATAGAGGGGCAGATTGTATATAGTGTCCTATCTACAGGTTATAGAGGGGCAGATTGTATATAGTGTCCTATCTACAGGTTATAGAGCAGATTGTATATAGTGTCCGATCTATAGGTTATAGAGCAGATTGTATATAGTGTCCGATCTATAGGTTATACAGCAGATTGTATATAGTGTCCTATCTATAGGTTATAGAGCAGATTGTATATAGTGTCCTATCTACAGGTTATAGAGGAGCAGATTGTATATAGTGTCCTATCTACAGGTTATAGAGGAGCAGATTGTATATAGTGTCCTATCTACAGGTTATAGAGGGGCAGATTGTATATAGTGTCCTATCTATAGGTTATAGAGGAGCAGATTGTATATAGTGTCCTATCTACAGGATATAGAGGAGCAGATTGTATATAGTGCCCTATCTACAGGTTATAGAGCAGATTGTATATAGTGTCCTATCTACAGGTTATAGAGCAGATTGTATATAGTGTCCTATCTACAGGTTATAGAGGAGCAGATTGTATATAGTGTCCTATCTACAGGTTATAGAGGAGCAGATTGTATATAGTGTCCTATCTACAGGTTATAGAGGAGCAGATTGTATATAGTGTCCTATCTACAGGTTATAGAGCAGATTGTATATAGTGTCCGATCTACAGGTTATAGAGGGGCAGATTGTATATAGTGTCCTATCTACAGGTTATAGAGGAGCAGATTGTATATAGTGTCCTATCTACAGGTTATAGAGGAGCAGATTGTATATAGTGTCCTATCTACAGGTTATAGAGGGGCAGATTGTATATAGTGTCCGATCTATAGGTTATACAGCAGATTGTATATAGTGTCCTATCTACAGGTTATAGAGGAGCAGATTGTATATAGTGTCCTATCTACAGGTTATAGAGGGGCAGATTGTATATAGTGTCCTATCTACAGGTTATAGAGGAGCAGATTGTATATAGTGTCCTATCTACAGGTTATACAGGAGCAGATTGTATATAGTGTCCTATCTACAGGTTATAGAGGAGCAGATTGTATATAGTGTCCGATCTACAGGTTATAGAGGAGCAGATTGTATATAGTGTCCTATCTACAGGTTATAGAGGAGCAGATTGTATATAGTGTCCTATCTACAGGTTATAGAGGAGCAGATTGTATATAGTGTCCTATCTACAGGTTATCGAGGAGCAGATTGTATATAGTGTCCTATCTACAGGTTATAGAGCAGATTGTATATAGTGTCCTATCTACAGGTTATCGAGGAGCAGATTGTATATAGTGTCCTATCTACAGGTTATAGAGGAGCAGATTGTATATAGTGTCCTATCTACAGGTTATAGAGGAGCAGATTGTATATAGTGTCCTATCTACAGGTTATAGAGGAGCAGATTGTATATAGTGTCCTATCTACAGGTTATAGAGGGGCAGATTGTATATAGTGTCCGATCTATAGGTTATACAGCAGATTGTATACTGTCTCTCGTACTACTCAATTGTTGAATGTTGTCAATCAATTATTATTAAGCACCTTCCACTTGACTCCTAAGATTTGACAGATCAGAGACCTGGAATGAAACTAATTGAACAGATTCTTAGATCTTGTGATGTCCCAGACTCTGCCCTCGGCTCTAGTGGTCATTGTGTCCATTGTGTATATACATATACGTGGCTCTTATATATACACATAACGTCAGTCCAGGTAGAATATTCTGCTGCATTTAGTGACATCACTGCTATGACATCATGTTTGCTGGATCGGCTGCAGAATGACCCCGGCGGACATTATTAATGAGCTGGACTCTGAGTATTGAAAGTGCTTGAGTGCTATTGGAGCTTTATTGTACGATGGCCGCCTCGGGGCGGAGGAAGGCCTATATAGTGCACCCCTATACTTCTACAGGTGTATATAGGCTCCTATTGCCCAAATGTATACAGTATGGAATAATTCCCCTCCACGTATACCTTATAATTGTGGATTTACAGATTCCCCAATCTATGTACAGAAATCCCTGCACACGTATACACAACCCTGACGAGTCTAAAGGGGAAGAGACCGATGACATCACAGTACGACTAATGTGCGACAGATTACAGAATGTTCCAGATGTTCTTCTCAGGGCAGATCTCAGGGGAAGGTCTTACATTGGGGAACGTATGGATGTGATCTCTTCTTTCCTCAATGTCTGACCTATTAGAGCGCTCGAGATTACATGAAGACTTGAGGCATCAGCGGGGTCTTGTTGGTCAGTCTGTTTGATCCTTCAGTATATCAGCTATTAATAGTCCCATTATGGCTGCAGCACATTGTACATTTCTCTCTGAGGCAGGGGCTGTATACAGTAGTCTCAACCCTCCCCATCCATTATTACTACTACTGGTTTCTTTATATGTAATTCTGCCAGGAGTAACTGTAAATTAGCGACCAATGGACCATAATATAGGAGATCTAGTAACACTGGTCTGCAAATCCGGGTTATCATGCAGCTAAAAATATCCCCGACACAGAAATACAGAAACCTGAGCACAATAAAGAAAGCAGCTCATAGTCTGCAACTAAAATCCCATCAGCAACAACACAAGCGGCCGGTCAGATGTAGATAGAAGCAAACAGACTCTCCTTATACACATAGGAAGTGGCCCTGAGCACTGTATGGGCATAGGGAACAGAGCGGGACTGTGTGCAAACATGACCTGTCCCTCCCCTGCCCCTGTAAGATGTGAGACCTGCCCCTCCCCCTGTATGATGTGAGACCTGCCCCTCCCCCTGTATGATGTGAGACCTGCCCCTCCCTCTGTATGATGCGACACCAGCCCCTCCCCTCCCTCTGTATGATGTGAGACCTGCCCCTCCCCCTGTATGATGTGAGACCTGCCCCTCCCCCTGTATGATGTGAGACCTGCCCCTCCCTCTGTATGATGTGAGACCTGCCCCTCCCCCTGTATGATGTGAGACCTGCCCCTCCCTCTGTATGATGTGAGACCTGCCCCTCCCTCTGTATGATGTGAGACCTGCCCCTCCCCCTGTATGATGTGACACCAGCCCCTCCCCTCCCCCTGTAAGATGTGAGACCTGCCCCTCCCCCTGTATGATGTGAGACCTGCCCCTCCCCCTGTATGATGTGAGACCTGCCCCTCCCCCTGTATGATGTGAGACCTGCCCCTCCCCCTGTATGATGTGACACCAGCACCTTCCCTCTCCACTCATAATAATAAGACACCGGGGGTGCTGTGTAAGGGTTAATAGCTCTATAGCGGTCTGTGTGAGGGTTAATAGCTCTATAGGTGTCTGTATGAGGGTTAATAGTTCTATAGGTATCTGTGTAAGGGTTAATAGCTCTATATGTGCTGTGTAAGGGTTAATAGCTCTATAGGTGCTGTGTAAGGGTTAATAGCTGTATAGGTGTCTGTGTGAGGGTTAATAGCTCTATAGGGGTCTGTGTAAGGGTTAATAGCTCTATAGGTGCTATGTGAGGGTTAATAGCTCTATAGGTGCTGTGTAAGGGTTAATAGCTCTATAGGGGTCTGTGAAAGGGTTAATAGCTCTATAGGTGTCTGTGTAAGGGTTAATAGCTCTATAGGGGTCTGTGTGAGGGTTAATAGTTCTATAGGGGTCTGTGTAAGGGTTAATAGCTCTATAGGTGTCTGTGTAAGGGTTAATAGTTCTATAGGTGTCTGTGTAAGGGTTAATAGCTCTATAGGGGTCTGTGTAAGGGTTACTAGCTCTATAGGGGGTCTGTGTGAGGGTTAATAGCTCTATAGGTGTCTGTGTGAGGGTTAATAGCTCTATAGGTGCTGTGTAAGGGTTAATAGTTCTATAGGTGTCTGTGTAAGGGTTAATAGCTCTATAGGGGTCTGTGTAAGGGTTAACAGCTCTATAGGGGTCTCTGTAAGGGTTAATAGCTCTATAGGTGTCCGTGTGAGGGTTAATAGTTCTATAGGTGTCTGTGTGAGGGTTAATAGCTCTATAGGTGTCTGTGTAAGGGTTAATAGTTCTATAGGTGTCTGTGTAAGGGTTAATAGCTCTATAGGGGTCTGTGTAAGGGTTACTAGCTCTATAGGGGGTCTGTGTGAGGGTTAATAGTTCTATAGGTGTCTGTGTGAGGGTTAATAGCTCTATAGGTGCTGTGTAAGGGTTAATAGCTCTATAGGTGTCTGAGTAAGGGTTAATAGCTCTATAGGGGTCTGTGTAAGGGTTAACAGCTCTATAGGGGTCTCTGTAAGGGTTAATAGCTCTATAGGTGTCCGTGTGAGGGTTAATAGTTCTATAGGTGTCTGTGTGAGGGTTAATAGCTCTATAGGTGCTGTGTAAGGGTTAATAGCTCTATAGGGGTCTCTGTAAGGGTTAATAGCTCTATAGGTGTCCGTGTGAGGGTTAATAGTTCTATAGGTGTCTGTGTGAGGGTTAATAGCTCTATAGGTGCTGTGTAAGGGTTAATAGCTCTATAGGTGTCTGTGTGAGGGTTAATAGCTCTATAGGTGTCTGTGTGAGGGTTAATAGCTCTATAGGTGTCCGTGTGAGGGTTAATAGCTCTATAGGGGGTCTGTGTGAGGGTTAATAGCTCTATAGGTGTCTGTGTGAGGGTTAATAGTTCTATAGGTGTCCGTGTGAGGGTTTATAGCTCTATAGGTGTCTGTGTGAGGGTTAATAGCTCTATAGGTGTCTGTGTAGCCCTGAGAGTAGCCGCATGGCCATGAAACCGTCTGGAGGAGATTCTGCCAATACTCTGCTGCTGTTTCTATAATGGGTCAGACGTTGCCTTACACAGGAGCGGCCTATAGGTGGCACTAGAGCAGCAGGGACGGGGTATGGAGCAGATATGAGGATACACCTGACACCAGACAGAGACGGCCACACACTGGAGGACTCTGCAATTGGCTGCGGCGACAACCGCACCGATATCGGCCGCTGCCACTAATGTGGAACACGGTGTCAGATATTGTGGGACGTTTCCCCCTTTTCTATTGGGAGCCGTTGTCTGGTCGGGGGTCTGCGGGTCACACCATTTTATTCGCACGCCATTAACCCTGCCCTGCCCGGCTCAGTAACCTGCACAAGCACCAGCAGATAGACAGTAGACTTTATTGTGGACCCTGCGACCATTGTCCGTCCCTGAACTTACAGACCCCTGGCGACCCTGCTCCGTAAATTAGGGAATCCCCCACCTCCGCTCCGGGACACGGCGCCCTCATAGGTCCTATAAATAAAATATAAAGCAGTCCTGTAGTCCTTCCAGATCATGAGCAGATCCCAATGGAGGGCGACGTCGCCCCCTCTCACAGATCGCCCCAATGTAATGTCCTCCAATCTTCTGCAGATCCTACGACATACGGAAGACTTCCAGGAGACTGGCGGCGCCGTGCATGCGGTAGAAGATGCCGAACGGGAGGCTGATATTGGTGATGATGGTCCAGACTGTGGGGCCATAGAACTTCAGCTCCAAGTCATTCTTCAGCTGAGGACGAGCCCCGAAGGCCGGCATCAACCAGAGCTGCAGAGAGAAGACACAGACATTATCTTATCTTATCTTATAAGAACAGTATAGCATGTGAGAGCGGGGTGATATAGAGGGGGAAGGTACCTTATATAATATATAGGGGATATCATATCATATATCCCTATATATCACACAGCTCAGCTTCTCCCCTCTATCATATACCCCTATATATCACACAGCTCAGCTTCTCTCCTCTATCATATACCCCTATATATCACACAACTCAGCTTCTCTCCTCTATCATATACCCCTATATATCACACAGCTCAGCTTCTCTCCTCTATCCTATACCCCTATATATCACACAGCTCAGCTTCTCTCCTCTATCATATAACCCTATATATCTCACAGCTCAGCTTCTCTCCTCTATCCTATATCCCTATATATCACACAGCTCAGCTTCTCTCCTCTATCATATACCCCTATATATCTCACAGCTCAGCTTCTCTCCTCTCTCCTATACCCCTATATATCACACAGCTCAGCTTCTCTCCTCTATCATATACCCCTATATATCACACAGCTCAGCTTCTCTCCTCTATCATATACCCCTATATATCTCACAGCTCAGCTTCTCTCCTCTATCCTATACCCCTATATATCACACAGCTCAGCTTCTCTCCTCTATCATATACCCCTATATATCACACAGCTCAGCTTCTCTCCTCTATCCTATACCCCTATATATCACACAGCTCAGCTTCTCTCCTCTATCCTATACCCCTATATATCACACAGCTCAGCTTCTCTCCTCTATCATATACCCCTATATATCACACAGCTCAGCTTCTCTCCTCTATCATATACCCCTATATATCACACAGCTCCGCTTCTCTCCTCTATCATATACTCCTATATATCACACAGCTCAGCTTCTCTCCTCTATCCTATACCTCTATATATCACACAGCTCAGCTTCTCTCCTCTATCCTATACTCCTATATATCACACAGCTCAGCTTCTCTCCTCTATCCTATACCCCTATATATCACACAGCTCAGCTTCTCTCCTCTATCCTATACCCCTATATATCACACAGCTCAGCTTCTCTCCTCTATCATATAACCCTATATATCACAGCTCAGCTTCTCTCCATCTATATACCCCTATATATCACACAGCTCAGCTTCTCTCCTCTATCATATACCCCTATATATCACACAGCTCAGCTTCTCTCTTCTATCCTATACCTCTATATATCACACAGCTCAGCTTCTCTCCTCTATCCTATACCCCTATATATCACACAGCTCAGCTTCTCTCCTCTATCCTATACTCCTATATATCACACAGCTCAGCTTCTCTCCTCTATCCTATACCCCTATATATCACACAGCTCAGCTTCTCTCCTCTATCCTATACCCCTATATATCACACAGCTCAGCTTCTCTCCTCTATCATATAACCCTATATATATCACAGCTCAGCTTCTCTCCTCTATCCTATACCTCTATATATCACACAGCTCAGCTTCTCTCCTCTATCCTATACTCCTATATATCACACAGCTCAGCTTCTCTCCTCTATCCTATACCCCTATATATCACACAGCTCAGCTTCTCTCCTCTATCCTATACCCCTATATATCACACAGCTCAGCTTCTCTCCTCTATCATATAACCCTATATATCACAGCTCAGCTTCTCTCCATCTATATACCCCTATATATCACACAGCTCAGCTTCTCTCCTCTATCATATACCCCTATATATCACACAGCTCAGCTTCTCTCCATCTATATACCCCTATATATCACACAGCTCAGCTTCTCTCCTCTATCCTATACCCCTATATATCACACAGCTCAGCTTCTCTCCTCTATCCTATACCCCTATAGATCACACAGCTCAGCTTCTCTCCTCTATCATATACCCCTATATATCACACAGCTCAGCTTCTCTCCTCTATCATATACCCCTATATATCACACAGCTCAGCTTCTCTCCATCTATATACCCCTATATATCACACAGCTCAGCTTCTCTCCTCTGCTATAAGTCACTGTTTGTGCTTCTTTCCTTGCTATTTTAGCTTTCTCTTAGATATGTCTTGTGATATGTTCACACCTCTATAGGTTTTATATGTGTATTAGTATATATAGCTATATAGTATCCATATGTAATCATATTATTATACGTTGTCCTCCGGTGTTTTCTATGAGTGTTACGTTACGTTTCCTCCCAGCTTTGCTTCCTCTCACCAGTATATTGTGTAACAGAAGTTTTGTCTATACTGAGTGATGGTGTAATATGGAGTCAGGCCCGGAGGCCGCCGCGCTGATCTTATACAGAGATCTGGGTCATTGTTCCATGGATCCCGGTCAGGCTGTGCATTAGTATGTCCTGTCCTGATAACTCCTGACACTGGGTCATAGTCACACCCCGGCATACACATTAGGCTGGTGGCCAATCTCACCGGACTGGTTGCCTTCACTCAATGGTCTTATGGCTTCCCAAACACAAGGCCCTTCATTGTTGGGGGTCCCAGCCCAGGAGCTTTATGAGGGTCCCTGGTACTGAGTTACAGATTCTGAGGATCTCCTTGTCTTTAGACATGAGATACTGCAGAATATATAAGTATATAGGTTACCTAGGAGAATATATAAGTATATAGGTTACCTAGGAGAATATATAAGTATATAGGTTACCTAGGAGAATATATAAGTATATATGTTACCTATGAATATATATAAGTATATAGGCTACCTAGAATAATATATAAGTATATAGGTTACCTATGAGAATATATAAGTATATAGGTTACCTAGGAGAATATATAAGTATATAGGTTACCTAGGAGAATATATAAGTATATAGGTTACCTATGAGAATATATAAGTATATAGGTTACCTATGAATATATATAAGTATATAGGCTACCTAGGAGAATATATAAGTTTATAGGTTACCTAGGAGAATATATAAGTATATAGGTTACCTAGGAGAATATATAAGTATATAGGTTACCTAAGAGAATATATAAGTATATAGGTTACCTAGGAGAATATATAAGTATATAGGTTACCTAGGAGAATATATAAGTATATAGGTTACCTAGGAGAATATATAAGTATATAGGCTACCTAGGAGAATATATAAGTATATAGGTTACCTAGGAGAATATATAAGTATATAGGTTACCTAGGAGAATATATAAGTATATAGGCTACCTAGTAGAATATATAAGTATATAGGTTACCTAGGAGAATATATAAGTATATAGGTTACCTAGGAGAATATATAAGTATATAGGCTACCTAGAAGAATATATAAGTATATAGGCTACCTAGGAGAATATATAAGTATATAGGTTACCTATGAATATATATAAGTATATAGGTTACCTAGGAGAATATATAAGTATATAGGCTACCTAGGAGAATATATAAGTATATAGGCTACCTAGGCTGAATATATAAGTATATAGGCTACCTAGAAGAATATATAAGTATATAGGCTACCTAGGAGAATATATAAGTATATAGGTTACCTAGGAGAATATATAAGTATATAGGCTACCTAGAAGAATATATAAGTATATAGGTTACCTAGGAGAATATATAAGTATATAGGCTACCTAGGAGAATATATAAGTATATAGGTTACCTAGGAAAATATATAAGTATATAGGTTACCTATGAATATATATAAGTATATAGGTTACCTAGGAGAATATATAAGTATATAGGCTACCTAGAAGAATATATAAGTATATAGGTTACCTAGGAGAATATATAAGTATATAGGCTACCTAGGAGAATATATAAGTATATAGGTTACCTAGGAAAATATATAAGTATATAGGTTACCTATGAATATATATAAGTATATAGGTTACCTAGGAGAATATATAAGTATATAGGCTACCTAGAAGAATATATAAGTATATAGGTTACCTAGGAGAATATATAAGTATAGACACAAGAGATAAGATCTAAGGAAGAGGGGGAGGAAAACACAACAGACTCTGATCAAGGTATCAATAAGCCAGAAATGCCTCACACATCACAAGAAAGCCCAGAACTGCCCATCACCCCAGACATAGAGCCACGGCAACCCCAAACAACGAGAACCTCAAACCCAGATATAGTCCTGATCATAGACTCCAATGGCAAGTACATTAATACAAGAAAGCTCTTCCCACGGCAAAGAGTCAAGAAAATCCACAGCCCAACCATTGAAAAAGCCAATACCGTCATTTGCAAGCCTTTCTTCACTACCCCGAAACACATTGTCATACACACAGGCACAGAAGATCTCTCTGACCAGCCCCAACAGACAGCGGGCCAACTGGTCCAACTAGCAGAGAAAGCAAAGCAACAGTTCCCAGACAGTAGTATCATCCTGTCATCTCTGCTCCCACCAGAAGACATCTCTGAAGCTACCATCATGGGGATCAACAAAGAGCTGGCGACCAGAATCAGACAAACATCAGGCATCACCCTGGCACAACACCCCTCCATAGATAAGCGTCACCTATATGATGACAAACACCTCAATAAACATGGCGTCAGCCTCCTAGCGAAGGAATTCAAAGACTTAGTGCTCAACAGAGACCCCGGGCCTAGACAACAAACAAGACAAAGAACCATGGAAATAATACCCGACAACCACCAATATCCAAGACAGAACCCCCCAAAGATGCCACCTATCAAGAAAAAGCCAACCAGAGCAACCCAGAGCACCGACATAGAGACAATAAAGAGAATAGAGCATGCGGTCACTACAATGGCCACAACAGCAATGCACATAAACCAATACCTGGCCACACTGCAACCAACCAAGAACCCAGCCCGTCCTCTGCAGGACAGCTCATTACAAGGTTTACACACTGAAGATGACACCACTGACTATCAGTAGTTGGAACATACAAGGGCTGAACGCCTCAGCCTATAGATCTAACCCAAAAGATCCAGACTTCATAGACAGACTAAAAAACATAGACATTCAAATCCTCCTAGAGACATGGACCCGGGCAGATGACGAGTCCCTAACACCCATGGGCTACAAGGAATTCTCAGTGCCCGCCCAGAAAAATAAGACCACCAAACATGGCCGCCACTCAGGAGGCATACTAATATGGTACAAGGAGGAGCTCAAAGAACACGTAAAAGTTACCAAACGTGGAACTAATCACATATGGATAAAAATAAGCAGCTCCATCCTCAGCGGCCAGCAGGACATCTATCTCTGTGCAGTATATATGCCCCCACCAGGGTCCCCCTACCACCACCCCGACACTTACGAGGTCCTACAAAGGGAAGCCGTCCACTTCCAACCCAAAGGCAGAGTACTAGTATGCGGAGACCTGAATGCAAGGACAGGCACAGAGATAGACTACCTGCCTCCTGACGACAACCCACATACGCACGGTAGTGAGATCCACCACCCAGAACCCACACAGACAAAAAGAAACAGCCAAGACAGAATTGTCAACAAGAGTGGGAGACAACTGCTGAACATGTGCCGAAGCCTAGGACTGTACATAATAAACGGACGTACCACAGGCGATCCCAGAGGACGCTTCACACTAAACTCTCAAGTGGGCAACAGCGTGGTGGACTATGCCATTACAGACGCAGACCTGTCAGACATTGAAGACTTCACAATCGCACCTGACTCCCATCTATCAGACCACAACCAGATCCTACTATACATGAGAACCAGGAACAAAACACCCATACATGAGCCCCAACAGTCCGGCCTCTACAACCTACCAAGACATTTCACATGGGCCAACCACCAGGCCATAGAATATAGCAACGCAACCAACCGACCCGAAATCAAGACACTGCTCACAAACTTCCATACAAACAACTATCAGCCAGACCAACAGGGAATCACCAGAGCTGTGAAGGATCTCAAGTACATCCTACAGACCACAGCAGAACTAGCAGGCCTGAAACCAACCAAACCCATAAGACAAACCAACAAACAGTCCCACAAATGGTTCGACAGCGACTGCAGAGCACTACGCCATACCCTAAGAACAGCCTCCAACCAAAAACACAGGGACCCCAACAACAAGGAGGTGAGGGAAGCCTACAGCAATCTATGCAAGCAATACAAGGGCACCCTCAGAGAGAAGAAACAGAGATACCTCTCCCACAAAATTGAGCAACTAGAGGACTCCCTCCAGGACAGCTCATTCTGGGAGACCTGGCACCACATGGGCACAAAGCCCAAGAAAAACTCTCTCCACATCCAAAATGGCAATATCTGGCTCAACTACTTCAGAGGTCTCTACAAAAACATCCCAGAAGAAGAACTAACTCCAGAACAGCAACAGATAATCACCAAACTGAGGGACATGGAGAAAGTCATCAAAGACTTCCAGAACCCTCTGGACTCACCAATCACCATAAAAGATATACAGGAAAGAATTGTCCTGCTGAAAGGCAAAAAGGCCAGTGGCCCTGACGGCATCCTACCAGAGATGATGAAATACAGCCCTCCAGCAATACACGCGGCACTGGCAAAGCTATTCACCCTCGTGCTCAATGCTGGACACTTCCCCGAAGACTGGAACAAAGGGCTCATAACCCCCATCTACAAGAATGGGGACCAATATGACCCCAACAACTACAGAGGGATCTGCGTCAGCAGCACATAGCTAGGGAAACTGTTCAACAGCATCATCAATAACAGAATCCTCACCTTCCTCACACAACACGGGGTCCTCAGCAAGAGCCAAGCAGGGTTCATGCCAAACCACCGCACCACAGACCATATCTACACCCTGCACAGCCTCATCAAGACGCACGTCCACAACACCAGAAGAGGCAAGATATTCGCCTGCTTCGTGGACTTTAAGAAGGCGTTTGATTCAGTATGGCACCCAGGCCTACTTCTAAAACTCCTAGAGAGTGGAATAGGAGGAAGAACGTACGACGTCATCAAGAGCTCCTACACCAGAAACCAGTGCAGTGTGAAGGTGAATGGGAAAAGGACAGCATACTTCCAACAGGCCCGAGGGGTCAGACAAGGCTGTAGCCTGAGCCCAACGCTCTTCAACATCTATATCAATGAACTGGCTACAGCCCTGGAGGCCTCACCAACCCCAGGCCTCACCCTGAACAATCGAGAGGTGAAGTTCCTGCTGTACGCCGATGACCTCCTACTCCTGGCCCCCACCGAGAAAGACCTCCAAGAAAGCCTGTCAGTGCTGGAAAAATTCAGCACCACATGGGCCCTACCCATCAACCAGAAGAAGACCAAAATCATGGTATTTCAGAAGAAGGGCCACAATAAAGCCTCCACCACCCCACAATTCACACTGAACGGCTCCACACTGGAGAAAACCAACAACTACACCTACCTGGGGCTGGAGCTCAGCCAATCAGGAAGCTTCAAAGCAGCAATAGAAACCCTGAAAGCAAAAGCCTGCAGAACCTTCTACGCCATCAGAAGACAACTGTACCACCTCAAACCACCGGTGAGGGTCTGGATGAAGATATTTGACGCTGTCATCTCCCCGATCCTTCTCTATGGCAGTGAGGTTTGGGGCCCAGCCACCTACCCAGACCAGTCAAGGTGGGACTCCAGCCCAACAGAGAACTTCCACCTGGAGTTCTGCAAATACCTGCTACATGTCCATCGCAACACCACCAACATGGCCTGCAGGGCAGAGCTAGGCAGACTCCCCCTATGGCTCACCATACAGAAGAGGGCGCTAGCTTTCCAGGCACACATCCAGGGGAGCGACTCCTACCACCACCAAGCATGGCTAAGCCACCGGAGCAAACCAGACATTCACCAACCAAACAGCAGCCAACCACCAAACCAAAAACTCCAACAGATGATAACCAAGGCCGAAATAAAGGCGACCACAGAGGCAAACAGAGAGCGGTACATTGAAGAATGGAGAAATGAAATAAATAACTCCAAGAAACTCACCAATGTGTACCAATCCCTACAAAGGGACTACACCATGGCCACCTACCTGGAGAGAATACGCCACCCCAAGCACAGACAGACCCTGAGCCGGTACAGACTGAGCGCCCACAACCTAGAGATAGAGACGGGGCGATACAGGCAGACGTACAAGCCACGGGAGAAGAGACTGTGCCAGCACTGTGACCAGGGGGCCCTAGAAGACCAGACCCACTTCCTGCTACACTGCACCAAATACTCAGCTGTGAGGGCCGTCTACTACCAAAGACTCTCTGCCCACATCCCAGACTTCATATCTGCAGACGAGAAGAGGAAACTCTACATCCTACTGGGAGAAGAAGAGGCCACTGTGGAGATCGCTGCCCAATACGTGTCCAGCTGTCACCAAACAAGAGGAAGATGAGACTCCATGGACTGTTATATTTATCCCAATACACCCGCCCCACCCACCCCCACCCCCACCCACCCCCACCCCCACCTCCCCATATAGCAGTTACCAACGAAGAGGAAGATGAGACTCCATGGACTGTTATAACCGAACCCCCCCCCCCATACCCACCACCCACCCAACCCAACTCCCCCCCCCCACCCACCCACTTTACTAGCTTTGGCAATGCCAAATACCTATTCGGACGTGCCAATAAAGCATTTTTTGATTTGATTTGATTTGATATAGGTTACCTAGGAGAATATATAAGTATATAGGTTATTTATGAATATATATAAGTATATAGGCTACCTAGGAGAATATATAAGTATATAGGTTACCTAGGAGAATATATAAGTATATAGGTTACCTAGGAGAATATATAAGTATATAGGTTACCTATGAATATATATAAGTATATAGGTTACCTATGAATATATATAAGTATATAGGTTACCTAGGAGAATATATAAGTATATAGGCTACCTAAAAGAATATATAAGTATATATGTTACCTATGAATATATATAAGTATATAGGTTACCTAGGAGAATATATAAGTATATAGGCTACCTAGGCTGAATATATAAGTATATAGGCTACCTAGGAGAATATATAAGTATATAGGTTACCTAGGAGAATATATAAGTATATAGGCTACCTAGGAGAATATATAAGTATATAGGTTACCTAGGAGAATATATAAGTATATAGGCTACCTATGAGAATATATAAGTGTCACGGAGCAAAGGTATACGTCTTCCTCCAGAAGGTCTTTTGAATCAATGCGGACGCAAGAGGTCGGGAGACAACAGCAATTTATTGTAATCCACAAAGTTAGTAGCCGGCGGCGGTCACATCAACCGTAATAACAATAAGTCCACAGAAGTCACAATCCAATGATAGCTTTGGCTCCTTGGTCCTGTAACTAAATCCTGGCTCTCTGCAGAGCTGTGCACAGGCCGGCTAACACATACTAACTGCTAGCTACAACTATATACTAAGACTGTTACACCTATATCTGTGGGTGGGAAGGGCTGAGTCACAGATCCTTCCCCCCTCACCTATACCAAGGAGAGCAGACTCCCTGTCTACTATGGACAATGCACCGTCCAACATCTTCTTGGAGACACTGATCAGATTATCTCCACCCATTGTCCTCACTGGTCCTCACTAGTTAGAGGTATTTGCATACAATGTGCTAACACACTAGACCCGAATCAGCCAACTACACACTGATGTTTACAACAGGTTAGAGAATACATTCCACATGAAATATATATTACACATGGCCTATAGTATAGACTCTAACCATCCCGTGACAATAAGTATATAGGTTACCTAGGGGAATATATAAGTATATAGGTTACCTATGAATATATATAAGTATATAGGTTACCTAGGAGAATATATAAGTATATAGGCTACCTAGAAGAATATATAAGTATATAGGTTACCTATGAATATATATAAGTATATAGGTTACCTAGGAGAATATATAAGTATATAGGCTACCTAGGCTGAATATATAAGTATATAGGCTACCTAGGAGAATATATAAGTATATAGGCTACCTAGGAGAATATATAAGTATATAGGTTACCTATGAATATATATAAGTATATAGGTTACCTAGGAGAATATATAAGTATATAGGCTACCTAGGAGAATATATAAGTATATAGGTTACCTAGGAGAATATATAAGTATATAGGCTACCTAGAAGAATATATAAGTATATAGGCTACCTAGGAGAATATATAAGTATATAGGTTACCTAGGAGAATATATAAGTATATAGGTTACCTAGGAGAATATATAAGTATATAGGTTACCTATGAATATATATAAGTATATAGGCTACCTAGGAGAATATATAAGTATATAGGTTACCTAAGAGAATATATAAGTATATAGGTTACCTAGGAGAATATATAAGTATATAGGTTACCTATGAATATATATAAGTATATAGGCTACCTAGGAGAATATATAAGTATATAGGTTACCTATGAATATATATAAGTATATAGGTTACCTAGGAGAATATATAAGTATATAGGCTACCTAGGAGAATATATAAGTATATAGGTTACCTATGAATATATATAAGTATATAGGTTACCTAGGAGAATATATAAGTATATAGGCTACCTAGAAGAATATATAAGTATATAAGCTACCTAGGAGAATATATAAGTATATAGGTTACCTAGGAGAATATATAAGTATATAGGTTACTTATGAATATATGTAAGTATATAGGCTATGTAGGAGAATATGAAAGTATATAGGCTACCTAGGAGAATATATAAGTATATAGGCTACCTAGGCTGAATATATAAGTATATAGGTTACCTAGGAGAATATATAATTATATAGGTTACCTAGGAGAATATATAAGTATATAGGTTACCTAGGAGACTATCTAAGTATATAGGTTACCTAGGGGAATATATAAGTATATAGGCTACCTAGGCTGAATATATAAGTATATAGGCTACCTAGGAGAATATATAAGTATATAGGTTACCTAGGAGAATATATAAGTATATAGGCTACCTAGAAGAATATATATAAGTATATAGGCTACCTAGGAGAATATATAAGTTTATAGGTTACCTATGAATATATATAAGTATATAGGCTACCTAGGAGAATATATAAGTATATAGGTTACCTAGGAGAATGTATAAGTATATAGGTTACCTATTAATATATATAAGTATATAGGTTACCTAGGAGAATATATAAGTATATAGGCTACCTAGGAGAATATATAAGTATATAGGCTACCTAGGAGAATATATAAGTATATAGGCTACCTAGGAGAATATATAATTATATAGGTTACCTAGGGGGATATATAAGTATATAGATTACCTAGAAGAATATATAAGTATATAGGTTACCTAGAAGAATATATAAGTATATAGGCTACCTAGGAGAATATATAAGTATATAGGTTACCTAGGAGAATATATAAGTATATAGGTTACCAAGGAGAATATATAAGTATATAGGTTACCTAGGAGAATATATAAGTATATAGGTTACCTAGGAGAATATATAAGTATATAGGTTACCTAGGAGAATATATATGTATATAGGTTACCTATGAGAATATATAAGTATATAGGCTACTAGGCTGAATATATAAGTATATAGGTTACCTAGGAGAATATATAAGTATATAGGTTACTTATGAATATATGTAAGTATATATGCTATGTTGGAGAATATATAAGTATATAGGTTACCTAGGATAATATATAATTATATAGGTTACCTAGGATAATATATAATTATATAGGTTACCTAGGAGAATATATAATTATATAGGTTACCTAGGAGAATATATAAGTATATAGGCTACCTAGGCTGAATATATAAGTATATAGGTTACCTAGGAGAATATATAAGTATATAGGTTACCTATGAATATATATAAGTATATAGGCTACCTAGGAGAATATATAAGTATATAGGCTACCTAGAAGAATATATAAGTATATAGGCTACCTAGGAGAATATATAAGTATATATGTTACCTATGAATATATATAAGTATATAGGTTACCTAGGAGAATATATAAGTATATAGGTTACCTATGAGAATATATAAGTATATAGGTTACTTATGAATATATGTAAGTATATAGGCTATGTAGGAGAATATATAAGTATATAGGCTACCTAGGAGAATATATAAGTATATAGGCTACCTAGGAGAATATATAAGTATATAGGTTACCTATGAATATATATAAGTATATAGGCTACCTAGGAGAATATATAAGTATATAGGTTACCTATGAATATATATAAGTATATAGGCTACCTAGGAGAATATATAAGTATATAGGCTACCTAGGCTGAATATATAAGTATATAGGTTACCTAGGAGAATATATAAGTATATAGGCTACCTAGGCTGAATATATAAGTATATAGGCTACCTAGGAGAATATATAAGTATATAGGTTACCTAGGAGAATATATAAGTATATAGGTTACCTAGGAGAATATATAAGTATATAGGTTACCAAGGAGAATATATAAGTATATAGGTTACCTATGAATATATATAAGTATATAGGCTACCTAGGAGAATATATAAGTATATAGGCTACCTAGGCTGAATATATAAGTATATAGGTTACCTAGGAGAATATATAAGTATATAGGTTACCTAGGAGAATATATAAGTATATAGGTTACCTATGAGAATATATAAGTATATAGGCTACCTAGAAGAATATATAAGTATATAGGTTACCTATGAGAATATATAAGTATATAGGTTACCTAGGAGAATATATAATTATATAGGTTACCTAGGAGAATATATAATTGTATAGGTTACCTAGGAGAATATATAAGTATATAGGTTACCTAGGAGAATATATAATTATATAGGTTACCTAGGAGAATATATATAAGTATATAGGCTACCTAGAAGAATATATAAGTATATAGGCTACCTAGGCTGAATATATAAGTATATAGGTTACCTAGGAGAATATATAAGTATATAGGTTACATATGAATATATATATAAGTATATAGGCTACCTAGAAGAATATATAAGTATATAGGCTACCTAGGAGAATATATAAGTATATATGTTACCTATGAATATATATAAGTATATAGGTTACCTAGGAGAATATATAAGTATATAGGCTATGTAGGAGAATATATAAGTATATAGGCTACCTAGGAGAATATATAAGTATATAGGTTACCTAGGAGAATATATAATTATATAGGTTACCTAGGAGAATATATAATTGTATAGGTTACCTAGGAGAATATATAAGTATATAGGTTACCTAGGAGAATATATAATTATATAGGTTACCTAGGAGAATATATATAAGTATATAGGCTACCTAGAAGAATATATAAGTATATTGGCTACCTAGGCTGAATATATAAGTATATAGGTTACCTAGGAGAATATATAAGTATATAGGTTACATATGAATATATATATAAGTATATAGGCTACCTAGGAGAATATATAAGTATATATGTTACCTATGAATATATATAAGTATATAGGTTACCTAGGAGAATATATAAGTATATAGGCTACCTAGGCTGAATATATAAGTATATAGGTTACCTAGGAGAATATATAAGTATATAGGCTACCTAGAAGAATATATAAGTATATAAGCTACCTAGGAGAATATATAAGTTTATAGGCTACCTAGGAGAATATATAATTATATAGGTTACCTAGGAGAATATATAAGTATATAGGTTACCTATGACAATATATAAGTATATAGGCTACCTAGGAGAATATATACGTATATAGGCTACCTAGGCTGAATATATAAGTATATAGGTTACCTAGAAGAATATATAATTATATAGGTTACCTAGGAGAATATATAAGTATATAGGTTACCTAGGAGACTATCTAAGTATATAGGTTACCTAGGGGAATATATAAGTATATAGGCTACCTAGGCTGAATATATAAGTATATAGGCTACCTAGGAGAATATATAAGTATATAGGTTACCTAGGAGAATATATAAGTATATAGGCTACCTAGAAGAATATATATAAGTATATAGGCTACCTAGGAGAATATATAAGTTTATAGGTTACCTATGAATATATATAAGTATATAGGCTACCTAGGAGAATATATAAGTATATAGGTTACCTAGGAGAATGTATAAGTATATAGGTTACCTATGAATATATATAAGTATATAGGTTACCTAGGAGAATATATAAGTATATAGGCTACCTAGGAGAATATATAAGTATATAGGCTACCTAGGAGAATATATAATTATATAGGTTACCTAGGGGGATATATAAGTATATAGGTTACCTAGAAGAATATATAAGTATATAGGTTACCTAGAAGAATATATAAGTATATAGGCTACCTAGGAGAATATATAAGTATATAGGCTACCTAGGAGAATATATAAGTATATAGGTTACCTATGAATATATATAAGTATATAGGTTACCTAGGAGAATATATAAGTATATAGGCTACCTAGGCTGAATATATAAGTATATAGGCTACCTAGGAGAATATATAAGTATATAGGTTACCAAGGAGAATATATAAGTATATAGGTTACCTAGGAGAATATATAAGTATATAGGTTACCTAGGAGAATATATATGTATATAGGTTACCTATGAGAATATATAAGTATATAGGCTACTAGGCTGAATATATAAGTATATAGGTTACCTAGGAGAATATATAAGTATATAGGTTACTTATGAATATATGTAAGTATATATGCTATGTTGGAGAATATATAAGTATATAGGTTACCTAGGATAATATATAATTATATAGGTTACCTAGGAGAATATATAATTATATAGGTTACCTAGGAGAATATATAAGTATATAGGTTACCTAGGAGAATATATAAGTATATAGGCTACCTAGGCTGAATATATAAGTATATAGGTTACCTAGGAGAATATATAAGTATATAGGTTACCTATGAATATATATAAGTATATAGGCTACCTAGGAGAATATATAAGTATATAGGCTACCTAGAAGAATATATAAGTATATAGGCTACCTAGGAGAATATATCAGTATATATGTTGCCTATGAATATATATAAGTATATAGGTTACCTAGGAGAATATATAAGTATATAGGTTACCTATGAGAATATATAAGTATATAGGCTACCTAGGAGAATATATAAGTATATAGGCTACCTAGGAGAATATATAAGTATATAGGTTACCTATGAATATATATAAGTATATAGGCTACCTAGGAGAATATATAAGTATATAGGTTACCTATGAATATATATAAGTATATAGGTTACCTAGGAGAATATATAAGTATATAGGCTACCTAGGCTGAAAATATAAGTATATAGGCTACCTAGGAGAATATATAAGTATATAGGTTACCTAGGAGAATATATAAGTATATAGGTTACCTAGGAGAATATATAAGTATATAGGTTACCTATGAATATATATAAGTATATAGGCTACCTAGGAGAATATATAAGTATATAGGCTACCTAGGCTGAATATATAAGTATATAGGTTACCTAGGAGAATATATAAGTATATAGGTTACCTATGAGAATATATAAGTATATAGGTTACTTATGAATATATGTAAGTATATAGGCTATGTAGGAGAATATATAAGTATATAGGCTACCTAGGAGAATATATAAGTATATAGGTTACCTAGGAGAATATATAATTATATAGGTTACCTAGGAGAATATATAATTGTATAGGTTACCTAGGAGAATATATAAGTATATAGGTTACCTAGGAGAATATATAATTATATAGGTTACCTAGGAGAATATATATAAGTATATAGGCTACCTAGAAGAATATATAAGTATATAGGCTACCTAGGCTGAATATATAAGTATATAGGTTACCTAGGAGAATATATAAGTATATAGGTTACATATGAATATATATATAAGTATATAGGCTACCTAGAAGAATATATAAGTATATAGGCTACCTAGGAGAATATATAAGTATATATGTTACCTATGAATATATATAAGTATATAGGTTACCTAGGAGAATATATAAGTATATAGGCTACCTAGGCTGAATATATAAGTATATAGGTTACCTAGGAGAATATATAAGTATATAGGCTACCTAGAAGAATATATAAGTATATAAGCTACCTAGGAGAATATATAAGTATATAGGCTACCTAGGAGAATATATAATTATATGGGTTACCTAGGAGAATATATAAGTATATAGGTTACCTATGACAATATATAAGTATATAGGCTACCTAGGAGAATATATAAGTATATAGGCTACCTAGGCTGAATATATAAGTATATAGGTTACCTAGGAGAATATATAAGTATATAGGTTACCTATGAATATATATAAGTATATAGGCTACCTAGGAGAATATATAAGTATATAGGTTACCTAGGAGAATATATAAGTATATAGGTTACCTATGAATATATATAAGTATATAGGTTACCTAGGAGAATATATAAGTATATAGGCTATGTAGGAGAATATATAAGTATATAGGCTACCTAGGAGAATATATAAGTATATAGGTTACCTAGGAGAATATATAATTATATAGGTTACCTAGGAGAATATATAATTGTATAGGTTACCTAGGAGAATATATAAGTATATAGGTTACCTAGGAGAATATATAATTATATAGGTTACCTAGGAGAATATATATAAGTATATAGGCTACCTAGAAGAATATATAAGTATATAGGCTACCTAGGCTGAATATATAAGTATATAGGTTACCTAGGAGAATATATAAGTATATAGGTTACATATGAATATATATATAAGTATATAGGCTACCTAGAAGAATATATAAGTATATAGGCTACCTAGGAGAATATATAAGTATATATGTTACCTATGAATATATATAAGTATATAGGTTACCTAGGAGAATATATAAGTATATAGGCTACCTAGGCTGAATATATAAGTATATAGGTTACCTAGGAGAATATATAAGTATATAGGCTACCTAGAAGAATATATAAGTATATAAGCTACCTAGGAGAATATATAAGTATATAGGCTACCTAGGAGAATATATAATTATATGGGTTACCTAGGAGAATATATAAGTATATAGGTTACCTATGACAATATATAAGTATATAGGCTACCTAGGAGAATATATAAGTATATAGGCTACCTAGGCTGAATATATAAGTATATAGGTTACCTAGGAGAATATATAAGTATATAGGTTACCTATGAATATATATAAGTATATAGGCTACCTAGGAGAATATATAAGTATATAGGTTACCTAGGAGAATATATAAGTATATAGGTTACCTATGAGAATATATAAGTATATAGACTACCTAGGCTGAATATATAAGTATATAGGTTACCTAGGAGAATATATAAGTATATAGGTTACCTAGGAGAATATATAAGTATATAGGTTACCTATGAGAATATATAAGTATATAGGTTACTTATGAATATATGTAAGTATATAGGCTATGTAGGAGAATATATAAGTATATAGGCTACCTAGGCTGAATATATAAGTATATAGGTTACCTAGGAGAATATATAAGTATATAGGTTACCTATGAATATATATAAGTATATAGGTTACCTAGGAGAATATATAAGTATATAGGCTACCTAGGCTGAATATATAAGTATATAGGTTACCTAGGAGAATATATAAGTATATAGGTTACCTAGGATAATATATAATTATATAGGTTACCTAGGAGAATATATAATTATATAGGTTACCTAGGAGAATATATAATTATATAGGTTACCTATGAGAATATATAAGTATATAGGTTACCTATGAGAATATATAAGTATATAGGTTACCTAGGAGTATATATAAGTATATAGGTTACCTAGGAGAATATATAAGTATATAGGTTACCTAGGAGAATATATAAGTATATAGGTTACCTAGGAGAATATATAAGTATATAGGTTACCTATGAGAATATATAAGTATATAGGTTACTTATGAATATATGTAAGTATATAGGCTACCTAGGAGAATATATAATTATATAGGTTACCTAGGAGAATATATAAGTATATAGGCTACCTAGGCTGAATATATAAGTATATAGGTTACCTAGGAGAATATATAAGTATATAGGTTACCTATGAATATATATAAGTATATAGGCTACCTAGGAGAATATATAAGTATATAGGCTACCTAGGAGAATATATAAGTATATAGGTTACCTATGAATATATATAAGTATATAGGTTACCTAGGAGAATATATAAGTATATAGGTTACCTAGGCTGAATATATAAGTATATAGGCTACCTAGGAGAATATATAAGTATATAGGTTACCTAGGAGAATATATAAGTATATAGGTTACCTAGGAGAATATATAAGTATATAGGTTACCTAGGAGAATATATAAGTATATAGGTTACCTATGAATATATGTAAGTATATAGGCTACCTAGGAGAATATATAAGTATATAGGTTACCTATGAGAATATATAAGTATATAGGTTACTTATGAATATATGTAAGTATATAGGCTATGTAGGAGAATATATAAGTATATAGGCTACCTAGGAGAATATATAAGTATATAGGCTACCTAGGAGAATATATAAGTATATAGGTTACCTATGAATATATATAAGTATATAGGCTACCTAGGAGAATATATAAGTATATAGGTTACCTATGAATATATATAAGTATATAGGCTACCTAGGAGAATATATAAGTATATAGGCTACCTAGGAGAATATATAAGTATATAGGTTACCTATGAATATATATAAGTATATAGGCTACCTAGGAGAATATATAAGTATATAGGCTACCTAGGCTGAATATATAAGTATATAGGTTACCTAGGAGAATATATAAGTATATAGGCTACCTAGGCTGAATATATAAGTATATAGGCTACCTAGGAGAATATATAAGTATATAGGTTACCTAGGAGAATATATAAGTATATAGGTTACCTAGGAGAATATATAAGTATATAGGTTACCAAGGAGAATATATAAGTATATAGGTTACCTATGAATATATATAAGTATATAGGCTACCTAGGAGAATATATAAGTATATAGGCTACCTAGGCTGAATATATAAGTATATAGGTTACCTAGGAGAATATATAAGTATATAGGTTACCTAGGAGAATATATAAGTATATAGGTTACCTATGAGAATATATAAGTATATAGGCTACCTAGAAGAATATATAAGTATATAGGTTACCTATGAGAATATATAAGTATATAGGTTACCTAGGAGAATATATAATTATATAGGTTACCTAGGAGAATATATAATTGTATAGGTTACCTAGAAGAATATATAAGTATATAGGTTACCTAGGAGAATATATAATTATATAGGTTACCTAGGAGAATATATATAAGTATATAGGCTACCTAGAAGAATATATAAGTATATAGGCTACCTAGGCTGAATATATAAGTATATAGGTTACCTAGGAGAATATATAAGTATATAGGTTACATATGAATATATATATAAGTATATAGGCTACCTAGAAGAATATATAAGTATATAGGCTACCTAGGAGAATATATAAGTATATATGTTACCTATGAATATATATAAGTATATAGGTTACCTAGGAGAATATATAAGTATATAGGCTATGTAGGAGAATATATAAGTATATAGGCTACCTAGGAGAATATATAAGTATATAGGCTACCTAGGAGAATATATAAGTATATAGGTTACCTAGGAGAATATATAATTGTATAGGTTACCTAGGAGAATATATAAGTATATAGGTTACCTAGGAGAATATATAATTATATAGGTTACCTAGGAGAATATATATAAGTATATAGGCTACCTAGAAGAATATATAAGTATATTGGCTACCTAGGCTGAATATATAAGTATATAGGTTACCTAGGAGAATATATAAGTATATAGGTTACATATGAATATATATATAAGTATATAGGCTACCTAGAAGAATATATAAGTATATAGGCTACCTAGGAGAATATATAAGTATATATGTTACCTATGAATATATATAAGTATATAGGTTACCTAGGAGAATATATAAGTATATAGGCTACCTAGGCTGAATATATAAGTATATAGGTTACCTAGGAGAATATATAAGTATATAGGCTACCTAGAAGAATATATAAGTATATAAGCTACCTAGGAGAATATATAAGTTTATAGGCTACCTAGGAGAATATATAATTATATAGGTTACCTAGGAGAATATATAAGTATATAGGTTACCTATGACAATATATAAGTATATAGGCTACCTAGGAGAATATATAAGTATATAGGCTACCTAGGCTGAATATATAAGTATATAGGTTACCTAGAAGAATATATAATTATATAGGTTACCTAGGAGAATATATAAGTATATAGGTTACCTAGGAGACTATCTAAGTATATAGGTTACCTAGGGGAATATATAAGTATATAGGCTACCTAGGCTGAATATATAAGTATATAGGCTACCTAGGAGAATATATAAGTATATAGGTTACCTAGGAGAATATATAAGTATATAGGCTACCTAGAAGAATATATATAAGTATATAGGCTACCTAGGAGAATATATAAGTTTATAGGTTACCTATGAATATATATAAGTATATAGGCTACCTAGGAGAATATATAAGTATATAGGTTACCTATGAATATATATAAGTATATAGGTTACCTAGGAGAATATATAAGTATATAGGCTACCTAGGAGAATATATAAGTATATAGGCTACCTAGGAGAATATATAATTATATAGGTTACCTAGGGGGATATATAAGTATATAGGTTACCTAGAAGAATATATAAGTATATAGGTTACCTAGAAGAATATATAAGTATATAGGCTACCTAGGAGAATATATAAGTATATAGGCTACCTAGGAGAATATATAAGTATATAGGCTACCTAGGCTGAATATATAAGTATATAGGCTACCTAGGAGAATATATAAGTATATAGGTTACCAAGGAGAATATATAAGTGTATAGGTTACCTAGGAGAATATATAAGTATATAGGTTACCTAGGAGAATATATATGTATATAGGTTACCTATGAGAATATATAAGTATATAGGCTACTAGGCTGAATATATAAGTATATAGGTTACCTAGGAGAATATATAAGTATATAGGTTACTTATGAATATATGTAAGTATATATGCTATGTTGGAGAATATATAAGTATATAGGTTACCTAGGATAATATATAATTATATAGGTTACCTAGGAGAATATATAATTATATAGGTTACCTAGGAGAATATATAAGTATATAGGTTACCTAGGAGAATATATAAGTATATAGGCTACCTAGGCTGAATATATAAGTATATAGGTTACCTAGGAGAATATATAAGTATATAGGTTACCTATGAATATATATAAGTATATAGGCTACCTAGGAGAATATATAAGTATATAGGCTACCTAGAAGAATATATAAGTATATAGGCTACCTAGGAGAATATATAAGTATATATGTTGCCTATGAATATATATAAGTATATAGGTTACCTAGGAGAATATATAAGTATATAGGTTACCTATGAGAATATATAAGTATATAGGCTACCTAGGAGAATATATAAGTATATAGGCTACCTAGGAGAATATATAAGTATATAGGTTACCTATGAATATATATAAGTATATAGGCTACCTAGGAGAATATATAAGTATATAGGTTACCTATGAATATATATAAGTATATAGGTTACCTAGGAGAATATATAAGTATATAGGCTACCTAGGCTGAAAATATAAGTATATAGGCTACCTAGGAGAATATATAAGTATATAGGTTACCTAGGAGAATATATAAGTATATAGGTTACCTAGGAGAATATATAAGTATATAGGTTACCTAGGAGAATATATAAGTATATAGGCTACCTAGGCTGAATATATAAGTATATAGGTTACCTAGGAGAATATATAAGTATATAGGTTACCTATGAGAATATATAAGTATATAGGTTACTTATGAATATATGTAAGTATATAGGCTATGTAGGAGAATATATAAGTATATAGGCTACCTAGGAGAATATATAAGTATATAGGTTACCTAGGAGAATATATAAGTATATAGGTTACCTATGAGAATATATAAGTATATAGGTTACTTATGAATATATATAAGTATATAGGCTACCTAGGAGAATATATAAGTATATAGGCTACCTAGGCTGAATATATAAGTATATAGGTTACCTAGGAGAATATATAAGTATATAGGTTACCTATGAGAATATATAAGTATATAGGTTACTTATGAATATATGTAAGTATATAGGCTATGTAGGAGAATATATAAGTATATAGGCTACCTAGGAGAATATATAAGTATATAGGTTACCTAGGAGAATATATAATTATATAGGTTACCTAGGAGAATATATAATTGTATAGGTTACCTAGGAGAATATATAAGTATATAGGTTACCTAGGAGAATATATAATTATATAGGTTACCTAGGAGAATATATATAAGTATATAGGCTACCTAGAAGAATATATAAGTATATAGGCTACCTAGGCTGAATATATAAGTATATAGGTTACCTAGGAGAATATATAAGTATATAGGTTACATATGAATATATATATAAGTATATAGGCTACCTAGAAGAATATATAAGTATATAGGCTACCTAGGAGAATATATAAGTATATATGTTACCTATGAATATATATAAGTATATAGGTTACCTAGGAGAATATATAAGTATATAGGCTACCTAGGCTGAATATATAAGTATATAGGTTACCTAGGAGAATATATAAGTATATAGGCTACCTAGAAGAATATATAAGTATATAAGCTACCTAGGAGAATATATAAGTATATAGGCTACCTAGGAGAATATATAATTATATAGGTTACCTAGGAGAATATATAAGTATATAGGTTACCTATGACAATATATAAGTATATAGGCTACCTAGGAGAATATATAAGTATATAGGCTACCTAGGCTGAATATATAAGTATATAGGTTACCTAGGAGAATATATAAGTATATAGGTTACCTATGAATATATATAAGTATATAGGCTACCTAGGAGAATATATAAGTATATAGGTTACCTAGGAGAATATATAAGTATATAGGTTACCTATGAGAATATATAAGTATATAGACTACCTAGGCTGAATATATAAGTATATAGGTTACCTAGGAGAATATATAAGTATATAGGTTACCTAGGAGAATATATAAGTATATAGGTTACCTATGAGAATATATAAGTATATAGGTTACTTATGAATATATGTAAGTATATAGGCTATGTAGGAGAATATATAAGTATATAGGCTACCTAGGCTGAATATATAAGTATATAGGTTACCTAGTAGAATATATAAGTATATAGGTTACCTATGAATATATATAAGTATATAGGTTACCTAGGAGAATATATAAGTATATAGGCTACCTAGGCTGGATATATAAGTATATAGGTTACCTAGGAGAATATATAAGTATATAGGTTACCTAGGATAATATATAATTATATAGGTTACCTAGGAGAATATATAATTATATAGGTTACCTAGGAGAATATATAATTATATAGGTTACCTAGGAGAATATATAAGTATATAGGTTACCTATGAGAATATATAAGTATATAGGTTACCTAGGAGTATATATAAGTATATAGGTTACCTAGGAGAATATATAAGTATATAGGTTACCTAGGAGAATATATAAGTATATAGGTTACCTAGGAGAATATATAAGTATATAGGTTACCTATGAGAATATATAAGTATATAGGTTACTTATGAATATATGTAAGTATATAGGCTACCTAGGAGAATATATAATTATATAGGTTACCTAGGAGAATATATAAGTATATAGGCTACCTAGGCTGAATATATAAGTATATAGGTTACCTAGGAGAATATATAAGTATATAGGTTACCTATGAATATATATAAGTATATAGGCTACCTAGGAGAATATATAAGTATATAGGCTACCTAGGAGAATATATAAGTATATAGGTTACCTATGAATATATATAAGTATATAGGTTACCTAGGAGAATATATAAGTATATAGGTTACCTAGGCTGAATATATAAGTATATAGGCTACCTAGGAGAATATATAAGTATATAGGTTACCTAGGAGAATATATAAGTATATAGGTTACCTAGGAGAATATATAAGTATATAGGTTACCTAGGAGAATATATAAGTATATAGGTTACCTATGAATATATGTAAGTATATAGGCTACCTAGGAGAATATATAAGTATATAGGTTACCTAGGAGAATATATAATTATATAGGTTACCTAGGAGAATATATAATTGTATAGGTTACCTAGGAGAATATATAAGTATATAGGTTACCTAGGAGAATATATAATTATATAGGTTACCTAGGAGAATATATATAAGTATATAGGCTACCTAGAAGAATATATAAGTATATAGGCTACCTAGGCTGAATATATAAGTATATAGGCTACCTAGGAGAATATATAAGTATATAGGTTACCTAGGAGAATATATAATTATATAGGTTACCTAGGAGAATATATAATTATATAGGTTACCTAGGAGAATATATATAAGTATATAGGCTACCTAGAAGAATATATAAGTATATAGGCTACCTAGGCTGAATATATAAGTATATAGGCTACCTAGAAGAATATATAAGTATATAAGCTACCTAGGAGAATATATAAGTATATAGGCTACCTAGGAGAATATATAATTATATAGGTTACCTAGGAGAATATATAAGTATATAGGTTACCTATGACAATATATAAGTATATAGGCTACCTAGGAGAATATATAAGTATATAGGCTACCTAGGCTGAATATATAAGTATATAGGTTACCTAGGAGAATATATAAGTATATAGGTTACCTATGAATATATATAAGTATATAGGCTACCTAGGAGAATATATAAGTATATAGGTTACCTAGGAGAATATATAAGTATATAGGTTACCTATGAGAATATATAAGTATATAGACTACCTAGGCTGAATATATAAGTATATAGGTTACCTAGGAGAATATATAAGTATATAGGTTACCTAGGAGAATATATAAGTATATAGGTTACCTATGAGAATATATATGTATATAGGTTACTTATGAATATATGTAAGTATATAGGCTATGTAGGAGAATATATAAGTATATAGGCTACCTAGGCTGAATATATAAGTATATAGGTTACCTAGGAGAATATATAAGTATATAGGTTACCTATGAATATATATAAGTATATAGGCTACCTAGAAGAATATATAAGTATATAGGCTACCTAGGAGAATATATAAGTATATATGTTACCTATGAATATATATAAGTATATAGGTTACCTAGGAGAATATATAAGTATATAGGCTACCTAGGCTGAATATATAAGTATATAGGTTACCTAGGAGAATATATAAGTATATAGGTTACCTAGGATAATATATAATTATATAGGTTACCTAGGAGAATAGATAATTATATAGGTTACCTAGGAGAATATATAATTATATAGGTTACCTAGGAGAATATATAAGTATATAGGTTACCTATGAGAATATATAAGTATATAGGTTACCTAGGAGTATATATAAGTATATAGGTTACCTAGGAGAATATATAAGTATATAGGTTACCTAGGAGAATATATAAGTATATAGGTTACCTATGAGAATATATAAGTATATAGGTTACCTATGAGAATATATAAGTATATAGGTTACTTATGAATATATGTAAGTATATAGGCTACCTAGGAGAATATATAATTATATAGGTTACCTAGGAGAATATATAAGTATATAGGCTACCTAGGCTGAATATATAAGTATATAGGTTACCTAGGAGAATATATAAGTATATAGGTTACCTATGAATATATATAAGTATATAGGCTACCTAGGAGAATATATAAGTATATAGGCTACCTAGAAGAATATATAAGTATATAAGCTACCTAGGAGAATATATAAGTTTATAGGCTACCTAGGAGAATATATAATTATATAGGTTACCTAGGAGAATATATAAGTATATAGGTTACCTATGACAATATATAAGTATATAGGCTACCTAGGAGAATATATACGTATATAGGCTACCTAGGCTGAATATATAAGTATATAGGTTACCTAGAAGAATATATAATTATATAGGTTACCTAGGAGAATATATAAGTATATAGGTTACCTAGGAGACTATCTAAGTATATAGGTTACCTAGGGGAATATATAAGTATATAGGCTACCTAGGCTGAATATATAAGTATATAGGCTACCTAGGAGAATATATAAGTATATAGGTTACCTAGGAGAATATATAAGTATATAGGCTACCTAGAAGAATATATATAAGTATATAGGCTACCTAGGAGAATATATAAGTTTATAGGTTACCTATGAATATATATAAGTATATAGGCTACCTAGGAGAATATATAAGTATATAGGTTACCTAGGAGAATGTATAAGTATATAGGTTACCTATGAATATATATAAGTATATAGGTTACCTAGGAGAATATATAAGTATATAGGCTACCTAGGAGAATATATAAGTATATAGGCTACCTAGGAGAATATATAATTATATAGGTTACCTAGGGGGATATATAAGTATATAGGTTACCTAGAAGAATATATAAGTATATAGGTTACCTAGAAGAATATATAAGTATATAGGCTACCTAGGAGAATATATAAGTATATAGGCTACCTAGGAGAATATATAAGTATATAGGTTACCTATGAATATATATAAGTATATAGGTTACCTAGGAGAATATATAAGTATATAGGCTACCTAGGCTGAATATATAAGTATATAGGCTACCTAGGAGAATATATAAGTATATAGGTTACCAAGGAGAATATATAAGTATATAGGTTACCTAGGAGAATATATAAGTATATAGGTTACCTAGGAGAATATATATGTATATAGGTTACCTATGAGAATATATAAGTATATAGGCTACTAGGCTGAATATATAAGTATATAGGTTACCTAGGAGAATATATAAGTATATAGGTTACTTATGAATATATGTAAGTATATATGCTATGTTGGAGAATATATAAGTATATAGGTTACCTAGGATAATATATAATTATATAGGTTACCTAGGAGAATATATAATTATATAGGTTACCTAGGAGAATATATAAGTATATAGGTTACCTAGGAGAATATATAAGTATATAGGCTACCTAGGCTGAATATATAAGTATATAGGTTACCTAGGAGAATATATAAGTATATAGGTTACCTATGAATATATATAAGTATATAGGCTACCTAGGAGAATATATAAGTATATAGGCTACCTAGAAGAATATATAAGTATATAGGCTACCTAGGAGAATATATAAGTATATATGTTGCCTATGAATATATATAAGTATATAGGTTACCTAGGAGAATATATAAGTATATAGGTTACCTATGAGAATATATAAGTATATAGGCTACCTAGGAGAATATATAAGTATATAGGCTACCTAGGAGAATATATAAGTATATAGGTTACCTATGAATATATATAAGTATATAGGCTACCTAGGAGAATATATAAGTATATAGGTTACCTATGAATATATATAAGTATATAGGTTACCTAGGAGAATATATAAGTATATAGGCTACCTAGGCTGAAAATATAAGTATATAGGCTACCTAGGAGAATATATAAGTATATAGGTTACCTAGGAGAATATATAAGTATATAGGTTACCTAGGAGAATATATAAGTATATAGGTTACCTATGAATATATATAAGTATATAGGCTACCTAGGAGAATATATAAGTATATAGGCTACCTAGGCTGAATATATAAGTATATAGGTTACCTAGGAGAATATATAAGTATATAGGTTACCTATGAGAATATATAAGTATATAGGTTACTTATGAATATATGTAAGTATATAGGCTATGTAGGAGAATATATAAGTATATAGGCTACCTAGGAGAATATATAAGTATATAGGTTACCTAGGAGAATATATAATTATATAGGTTACCTAGGAGAATATATAATTGTATAGGTTACCTAGGAGAATATATAAGTATATAGGTTACCTAGGAGAATATATAATTATATAGGTTACCTAGGAGAATATATATAAGTATATAGGCTACCTAGAAGAATATATAAGTATATAGGCTACCTAGGCTGAATATATAAGTATATAGGTTACCTAGGAGAATATATAAGTATATAGGTTACATATGAATATATATATAAGTATATAGGCTACCTAGAAGAATATATAAGTATATAGGCTACCTAGGAGAATATATAAGTATATATGTTACCTATGAATATATATAAGTATATAGGTTACCTAGGAGAATATATAAGTATATAGGCTACCTAGGCTGAATATATAAGTATATAGGTTACCTAGGAGAATATATAAGTATATAGGCTACCTAGGAGAATATATAATTATATAGGTTACCTAGGAGAATATATAAGTATATAGGTTACCAAGGAGAATATATAAGTATATAGGTTACCTATGAATATATATAAGTATATAGGCTACCTAGGAGAATATATAAGTATATAGGCTACCTAGGCTGAATATATAAGTATATAGGTTACCTAGGAGAATATATAAGTATATAGGTTACCTAGGAGAATATATAAGTATATAGGTTACCTATGAGAATATATAAGTATATAGGCTACCTAGAAGAATATATAAGTATATAGGTTACCTATGAGAATATATAAGTATATAGGTTACCTAGGAGAATATATAATTATATAGGTTACCTAGGAGAATATATAATTGTATAGGTTACCTAGAAGAATATATAAGTATATAGGTTACCTAGGAGAATATATAATTATATAGGTTACCTAGGAGAATATATATAAGTATATAGGCTACCTAGAAGAATATATAAGTATATAGGCTACCTAGGCTGAATATATAAGTATATAGGTTACCTAGGAGAATATATAAGTATATAGGTTACATATGAATATATATATAAGTATATAGGCTACCTAGAAGAATATATAAGTATATAGGCTACCTAGGAGAATATATAAGTATATATGTTACCTATGAATATATATAAGTATATAGGTTACCTAGGAGAATATATAAGTATATAGGCTATGTAGGAGAATATATAAGTATATAGGCTACCTAGGAGAATATATAAGTATATAGGCTACCTAGGAGAATATATAAGTATATAGGTTACCTAGGAGAATATATAATTGTATAGGTTACCTAGGAGAATATATAAGTATATAGGTTACCTAGGAGAATATATAATTATATAGGTTACCTAGGAGAATATATATAAGTATATAGGCTACCTAGAAGAATATATAAGTATATTGGCTACCTAGGCTGAATATATAAGTATATAGGTTACCTAGGAGAATATATAAGTATATAGGTTACATATGAATATATATATAAGTATATAGGCTACCTAGAAGAATATATAAGTATATAGGCTACCTAGGAGAATATATAAGTATATATGTTACCTATGAATATATATAAGTATATAGGTTACCTAGGAGAATATATAAGTATATAGGCTACCTAGGCTGAATATATAAGTATATAGGTTACCTAGGAGAATATATAAGTATATAGGCTACCTAGAAGAATATATAAGTATATAAGCTACCTAGGAGAATATATAAGTTTATAGGCTACCTAGGAGAATATATAATTATATAGGTTACCTAGGAGAATATATAAGTATATAGGTTACCTATGACAATATATAAGTATATAGGCTACCTAGGAGAATATATAAGTATATAGGCTACCTAGGCTGAATATATAAGTATATAGGTTACCTAGAAGAATATATAATTATATAGGTTACCTAGGAGAATATATAAGTATATAGGTTACCTAGGAGACTATCTAAGTATATAGGTTACCTAGGGGAATATATAAGTATATAGGCTACCTAGGCTGAATATATAAGTATATAGGCTACCTAGGAGAATATATAAGTATATAGGTTACCTAGGAGAATATATAAGTATATAGGCTACCTAGAAGAATATATATAAGTATATAGGCTACCTAGGAGAATATATAAGTTTATAGGTTACCTATGAATATATATAAGTATATAGGCTACCTAGGAGAATATATAAGTATATAGGTTACCTATGAATATATATAAGTATATAGGTTACCTAGGAGAATATATAAGTATATAGGCTACCTAGGAGAATATATAAGTATATAGGCTACCTAGGAGAATATATAATTATATAGGTTACCTAGGGGGATATATAAGTATATAGGTTACCTAGAAGAATATATAAGTATATAGGTTACCTAGAAGAATATATAAGTATATAGGCTACCTAGGAGAATATATAAGTATATAGGCTACCTAGGAGAATATATAAGTATATAGGCTACCTAGGCTGAATATATAAGTATATAGGCTACCTAGGAGAATATATAAGTATATAGGTTACCAAGGAGAATATATAAGTGTATAGGTTACCTAGGAGAATATATAAGTATATAGGTTACCTAGGAGAATATATATGTATATAGGTTACCTATGAGAATATATAAGTATATAGGCTACTAGGCTGAATATATAAGTATATAGGTTACCTAGGAGAATATATAAGTATATAGGTTACTTATGAATATATGTAAGTATATATGCTATGTTGGAGAATATATAAGTATATAGGTTACCTAGGATAATATATAATTATATAGGTTACCTAGGAGAATATATAATTATATAGGTTACCTAGGAGAATATATAAGTATATAGGTTACCTAGGAGAATATATAAGTATATAGGCTACCTAGGCTGAATATATAAGTATATAGGTTACCTAGGAGAATATATAAGTATATAGGTTACCTATGAATATATATAAGTATATAGGCTACCTAGGAGAATATATAAGTATATAGGCTACCTAGAAGAATATATAAGTATATAGGCTACCTAGGAGAATATATAAGTATATATGTTGCCTATGAATATATATAAGTATATAGGTTACCTAGGAGAATATATAAGTATATAGGTTACCTATGAGAATATATAAGTATATAGGCTACCTAGGAGAATATATAAGTATATAGGCTACCTAGGAGAATATATAAGTATATAGGTTACCTATGAATATATATAAGTATATAGGCTACCTAGGAGAATATATAAGTATATAGGTTACCTATGAATATATATAAGTATATAGGTTACCTAGGAGAATATATAAGTATATAGGCTACCTAGGCTGAAAATATAAGTATATAGGCTACCTAGGAGAATATATAAGTATATAGGTTACCTAGGAGAATATATAAGTATATAGGTTACCTAGGAGAATATATAAGTATATAGGTTACCTAGGAGAATATATAAGTATATAGGCTACCTAGGCTGAATATATAAGTATATAGGTTACCTAGGAGAATATATAAGTATATAGGTTACCTATGAGAATATATAAGTATATAGGTTACTTATGAATATATGTAAGTATATAGGCTATGTAGGAGAATATATAAGTATATAGGCTACCTAGGAGAATATATAAGTATATAGGTTACCTAGGAGAATATATAAGTATATAGGTTACCTATGAGAATATATAAGTATATAGGTTACTTATGAATATATATAAGTATATAGGCTACCTAGGAGAATATATAAGTATATAGGCTACCTAGGCTGAATATATAAGTATATAGGTTACCTAGGAGAATATATAAGTATATAGGTTACCTATGAGAATATATAAGTATATAGGTTACTTATGAATATATGTAAGTATATAGGCTATGTAGGAGAATATATAAGTATATAGGCTACCTAGGAGAATATATAAGTATATAGGTTACCTAGGAGAATATATAATTATATAGGTTACCTAGGAGAATATATAATTGTATAGGTTACCTAGGAGAATATATAAGTATATAGGTTACCTAGGAGAATATATAATTATATAGGTTACCTAGGAGAATATATATAAGTATATAGGCTACCTAGAAGAATATATAAGTATATAGGCTACCTAGGCTGAATATATAAGTATATAGGTTACCTAGGAGAATATATAAGTATATAGGTTACATATGAATATATATAAGTATATAGGCTACCTAGAAGAATATATAAGTATATAGGCTACCTAGGAGAATATATAAGTATATATGTTACCTATGAATATATATAAGTATATAGGTTACCTAGGAGAATATATAAGTATATAGGCTACCTAGGCTGAATATATAAGTATATAGGTTACCTAGGAGAATATATAAGTATATAGGCTACCTAGAAGAATATATAAGTATATAAGCTACCTAGGAGAATATATAAGTATATAGGCTACCTAGGAGAATATATAATTATATAGGTTACCTAGGAGAATATATAAGTATATAGGTTACCTATGACAATATATAAGTATATAGGCTACCTAGGAGAATATATAAGTATATAGGCTACCTAGGCTGAATATATAAGTATATAGGTTACCTAGGAGAATATATAAGTATATAGGTTACCTATGAATATATATAAGTATATAGGCTACCTAGGAGAATATATAAGTATATAGGTTACCTAGGAGAATATATAAGTATATAGGTTACCTATGAGAATATATAAGTATATAGACTACCTAGGCTGAATATATAAGTATATAGGTTACCTAGGAGAATATATAAGTATATAGGTTACCTAGGAGAATATATAAGTATATAGGTTACCTATGAGAATATATAAGTATATAGGTTACTTATGAATATATGTAAGTATATAGGCTATGTAGGAGAATATATAAGTATATAGGCTACCTAGGCTGAATATATAAGTATATAGGTTACCTAGTAGAATATATAAGTATATAGGTTACCTATGAATATATATAAGTATATAGGTTACCTAGGAGAATATATAAGTATATAGGCTACCTAGGCTGGATATATAAGTATATAGGTTACCTAGGAGAATATATAAGTATATAGGTTACCTAGGATAATATATAATTATATAGGTTACCTAGGAGAATATATAATTATATAGGTTACCTAGGAGAATATATAATTATATAGGTTACCTAGGAGAATATATAAGTATATAGGTTACCTATGAGAATATATAAGTATATAGGTTACCTAGGAGTATATATAAGTATATAGGTTACCTAGGAGAATATATAAGTATATAGGTTACCTAGGAGAATATATAAGTATATAGGTTACCTAGGAGAATATATAAGTATATAGGTTACCTATGAGAATATATAAGTATATAGGTTACTTATGAATATATGTAAGTATATAGGCTACCTAGGAGAATATATAATTATATAGGTTACCTAGGAGAATATATAAGTATATAGGCTACCTAGGCTGAATATATAAGTATATAGGTTACCTAGGAGAATATATAAGTATATAGGTTACCTATGAATATATATAAGTATATAGGCTACCTAGGAGAATATATAAGTATATAGGCTACCTAGGAGAATATATAAGTATATAGGTTACTTATGAATATATATAAGTATATAGGTTACCTAGGAGAATATATAAGTATATAGGTTACCTAGGCTGAATATATAAGTATATAGGCTACCTAGGAGAATATATAAGTATATAGGTTACCTAGGAGAATATATAAGTATATAGGTTACCTAGGAGAATATATAAGTATATAGGTTACCTAGGAGAATATATAAGTATATAGGTTACCTATGAATATATGTAAGTATATAGGCTACCTAGGAGAATATATAAGTATATAGGTTACCTATGAGAATATATAAGTATATAGGTTACTTATGAATATATGTAAGTATATAGGCTATGTAGGAGAATATATAAGTATATAGGCTACCTAGGAGAATATATAACTATATAGGTTACCTAGGAGAATATATAATTATATAGGTTACCTAGGAGAATATATAATTGTATAGGTTACCTAGGAGAATATATAAGTATATAGGTTACCTAGGAGAATATATAATTATATAGGTTACCTAGGAGAATATATATAAGTATATAGGCTACCTAGAAGAATATATAAGTATATAGGCTACCTAGGCTGAATATATAAGTATATAGGCTACCTAGGAGAATATATAAGTATATAGGTTACCTAGGAGAATATATAATTATATAGGTTACCTAGGAGAATATATAATTGTATAGGTTACCTAGGAGAATATATAAGTATATAGGTTACCTAGGAGAATATATAATTATATAGGTTACCTAGGAGAATATATATAAGTATATAGGCTACCTAGAAGAATATATAAGTATATAGGCTACCTAGGCTGAATATATAAGTATATAGGCTACCTAGAAGAATATATAAGTATATAAGCTACCTAGGAGAATATATAAGTATATAGGCTACCTAGGAGAATATATAATTATATAGGTTACCTAGGAGAATATATAAGTATATAGGTTACCTATGACAATATATAAGTATATAGGCTACCTAGGAGAATATATAAGTATATAGGCTACCTAGGCTGAATATATAAGTATATAGGTTACCTAGGAGAATATATAAGTATATAGGTTACCTATGAATATATATAAGTATATAGGCTACCTAGGAGAATATATAAGTATATAGGTTACCTAGGAGAATATATAAGTATATAGGTTACCTATGAGAATATATAAGTATATAGACTACCTAGGCTGAATATATAAGTATATAGGTTACCTAGGAGAATATATAAGTATATAGGTTACCTAGGAGAATATATAAGTATATAGGTTACCTATGAGAATATATATGTATATAGGTTACTTATGAATATATGTAAGTATATAGGCTATGTAGGAGAATATATAAGTATATAGGCTACCTAGGCTGAATATATAAGTATATAGGTTACCTAGGAGAATATATAAGTATATAGGTTACCTATGAATATATATAAGTATATAGGCTACCTAGAAGAATATATAAGTATATAGGCTACCTAGGAGAATATATAAGTATATATGTTACCTATGAATATATATAAGTATATAGGTTACCTAGGAGAATATATAAGTATATAGGCTACCTAGGCTGAATATATAAGTATATAGGTTACCTAGGAGAATATATAAGTATATAGGTTACCTAGGATAATATATAATTATATAGGTTACCTAGGAGAATAGATAATTATATAGGTTACCTAGGAGAATATATAATTATATAGGTTACCTAGGAGAATATATAAGTATATAGGTTACCTATGAGAATATATAAGTATATAGGTTACCTAGGAGTATATATAAGTATATAGGTTACCTAGGAGAATATATAAGTATATAGGTTACCTAGGAGAATATATAAGTATATAGGTTACCTATGAGAATATATAAGTATATAGGTTACCTATGAGAATATATAAGTATATAGGTTACTTATGAATATATGTAAGTATATAGGCTACCTAGGAGAATATATAATTATATAGGTTACCTAGGAGAATATATAAGTATATAGGCTACCTAGGCTGAATATATAAGTATATAGGTTACCTAGGAGAATATATAAGTATATAGGTTACCTATGAATATATATAAGTATATAGGCTACCTAGGAGAATATATAAGTATATAGGCTACCTAGGAGAATATATAAGTATATAGGTTACCTATGAATATATATAAGTATATAGGCTACCTAGGAGAATATATAAGTATATAGGTTACCTATGAATATATATAAGTATATAGGTTACCTAGGAGAATATATAAGTATATAGGCAACCTAGGCTGAATATATAAGTATATAGGCTACCTAGGAGAATATATAAGTATATAGGTTACCTAGGAGAATATATAAGTATATAGGTTACCTAGGAGAATATATAAGTATATAGGTTACCTAGGAGAATATATAAGTATATAGGTTACCTATGAATATATGTAAGTATATAGGCTACCTAGGAGAATATATAAGTATATAGGTTACCTATGAATATATATAAGTATATAGGCTACCTAGGAGAATATATAAGTATATAGGCTACCTAGGCTGAATATATAAGTATATAGGTTACCTAGGAGAATATATAAGTATATAGGTTACCTAGGAGAATATATAAGTATATAGGTTACCTATGAGAATATATAAGTATATAGGTTACTTATGAATATATGTAAGTATATAGGCTATGTAGGAGAATATATAAGTATATAGGCTACCTAGGAGAATATATAAGTATATAGGTTACCTAGGAGAATATATATAAGTATATAGGCTACCTAGAAGAATATATAAGTATATAGGCTACCTAGGCTGAATATATAAGTATATAGGTTACCTAGGAGAATATATAAGTATATAGGTTACATATGAATATATATATAAGTATATAGGCTACCTAGAAGAATATATAAGTATATAGGCTACCTAGGAGAATATATAAGTATATATGTTACCTATGAATATATATAAGTATATAGGTTACCTAGGAGAATATATAAGTATATAGGCTACCTAGGCTGAATATATAAGTATATAGGCTACCTAGGAGAATATATAAGTATATAGCTTACCAAGGAGAATATATAAGTATATAGGTTACCTAGGAGAATATATAAGTATATAGGTTACCTAGGAGAATATATAAGTATATAGGTTACCTATGAATATATGTAAGTATATAGGCTACCTAGGAGAATATATAAGTATATAGGTTACCTATGAGAATATATAAGTATATAGGCTACTAGGCTGAATATATAAGTATATAGGTTACCTAGGAGAATATATAAGTGTATAGGTTACCTAGGAGAATATAGAAGTATATAGGTTACCTAGGAGAATATATAAGTATATAGGTTACTTATGAATATATGTAAGTATATAGGCTATGTTGGAGAATATATAAGTATATAGGCTACCTAGGAGAATATATAAGTATATAGGTTACCTAGGAGAATATATAATTATATAGGTTACCTAGGAGAATATATAAGTATATAGGCTACCTAGGCTGAATATATAAGTATATAGGTTACCTAGGAGAATATATAAGTATATAGGTTACCTATGAATATATATAAGTATATAGGCTACCTAGGAGAATATATAAGCATATAGGCTACCTAGGAGAATATATAAGCATATAGGCTACCTAGAAGAATATATAAGTATATAGGCTACCTAGGAGAATATATAAGTATATATGTTACCTATGAATATATATAAGTATATAGGTTATTTAGGAGAATATATAAGTATATAGGCTACCTAGGCTGAATATATAAGTATATAGGTTACCTAGGAGAATATATAAGTATATAGGTTACCTAGGATAATATATAATTATATAGGTTACCTAGGAGAATATATAATTATATAGGTTACCTAGGAGAATTTATAATTATATAGGTTACCTAGGAGAATATATAAGTATATAGGCTACCTAGGCTGAATATATAAGTATATAGGTTACCTAGGAGAATATATAAGTATATAGGTTACCTATGAATATATATAAGTATATAGGCTACCTAGGAGAATATATAAGTATATAGGCTACCTAGAAGAATATATAAGTATATAGGCTACCTAGGAGAATATATAAGTATATATGTTACCTATGAATATATATAAGTATATAGGTTACCTAGGAGAATATATAAGTATATAGGTTACCTATGAGAATATATAAGTATATAGGTTACCTATGAGAATATATAAGTATATAGGTTACCTAGGAGAATATATAAGTAGATAGGTTACCTAGGAGAATATATAAGTATATAGGTTACCTATGAGAATATATAAGTATATAGGTTACCTAGGAGAATATATAAGTATATAGGTTACCTATGAGAATATATAAGTATATAGGTTACTTATGAATATATGTAAGTATATAGGCTATGTAGGAGAATATATAAGTATATAGGCTACCTAGGAGAAATATATAATTATATAGGTTACCTAGGAGAATATATAAGTATATAGGCTACCTAGGCTGAATATATAAGTATATAGGTTACCTAGGAGAATATATAAGTATATAGGTTACCTGTGAATATATATAAGTATATAGGCTTCCTAGGAGAATATATAAGTATATAGGCTACCTAGAAGAATATATAAGTATATAGGTTACCTAGGAGAATATATAAGTATATAGGTTACCTATGAGAATATATAAGTATATAGGTTACTTATGAATATATGTAAGTATATAGGCTATGTAGGAGAATATATAAGTATATAGGCTACCTAGGAGAATATATAATTATATAGGTTACCTAGGAGAATATATAAGTATATAGGCTACCTAGGCTGAATATATAAGTATATAGGTTACCTAGGAGAATATATAAGTATATAGGTTACCTATGAATATATATAAGTATATAGGCTACCTAGGAGAATATATAAGTATATAGGCTACCTAGGAGAATATATAAGTATATAGGTTACCTAGGAGAATATATAAGTATATAGGTTACCTAGGAGAATATATAAGTATATAGGTTTACCTAGGAGAATATATAAGTATATAGGGTTACCCTATGAATATATGTAAGTATATTGGCTACCTAGGAGAATATATAAGTATATAGGCTACCTAGGCTGAATATATAAGTATATAGGTTACCTAGGAGAATATCTATATAGTATATAGGTTACCTAGGAGAATATATAAGTATATAGGTTACCTATGAGAATATATAAGTATATAGGTTACCTATGAAGATATATGTAAGTATATAGGCTATGTAGGAGATATATAAGTATATAGGCTACCTAGGAGAATATATAAGTATATAGGTTACCTAGGAGAATATATAATTATATAGGTTACCTAGGAGAATATATAATTATATAGGTTACCTAGGAGAATATATAAGTATATAGGTTACCTAGGATAATATATAATTATATAGGTTACCTAGGAGAATATATATAAGTATATAGGCTACCTAGGCTGAATATATAAGTATATAGGTTACCTAATATAGGTTACATATGAATATATATATAAGTATATAGGCTACCTAGAAGAATATATAAGTATATAGGCTTACCTAGGAGAATATATAAGTATATATGTTACCTATGAATATATATAAGTATATAGGTTACTAGGAGAATATATAAGTATATAGGCTACCTAGGCTGAATATATAAGTAATAGGTTACTAGAGAATATTAAGTATATAGGCTACCTAGAAGAATATATAAGTATATAAGCTACCTAGGAGAATATATAAGTATATAGGTTACCTAGGAGAATATATAATTATATAGGTTACCTAGGAGAATATATAAGTATATAGGTTACCTATGAGATTATATAAGTATATTAGGTTACCTAGGAGAATATATAAGTATATAGGCTACCTAGGCTGAATATATAAGTATATAGGTTACCTAGGAGAATATATAAGTATATAGGTTACCTATGATAATATATAAGTATATAGGCTACCTAGGAGAATATATAAGCATATAGGCTACCTAGAAGAATATATAAGTATATAGGTTACTAGGAGAATATAAGTATATATGTTACCTATGAATATATATAAGTATATAGGTTACCTAGGAGAATATATAAGTATATAGGTCTACCTAGGATGAATATATAAGTATATAGGTTACCTAGGAGAATATATAAGTATATAGGTTACCTAGGAGAATATATAATTATATAGGTTACCTAGGAGAATATATAATTATATAGGTTACCTAGGAGAATATATAGTATATAGGTTACCTAGGCTGAATATATAAGTATATAGGTTACCTAGGAGAATATATAAGTATATAGGTTACCTATGAATATATATAAGTATATAGGCTACCTAGGAGAATATATAAGTATATAGGCTACCTAGAAGAATATATAAGTATATAGGCTACCTAGGAGAATATATAAGTATATATGTTACCTATGAATATATATAAGTATATAGGTTACCTAGGAGAATATATAAGTATATAGGCTACCTAGGCTGAATATATAAGTATATAGTTTTACCTAGGAGAATATAGAAGTATATAGGCTACCTAGAAGAATATAAGTATATAGGTTACCTATGAGAATATATAAGTATATAGGTTACCTAGGAGAATATATAAGTATATAGGTTACCTATGAGAATATATAAGTATATAGGTTACTTATGATATATGTAGTATATAGGCTATGTAGGAGAATATATAGTATATAGGCTACCTAGGAGAATATATAAGTATATAGGTACCTATGAATATATAAGTATATAGGCTACCTAGGAGAATATATAAGTATATAGGTTACCTATGAATATATATAAGTATATAGGTTACCTAGGAGAATATATAAGTATATAGGCTACCTAGGCTGAATATATAAGTATATAGGCTACCTAGGAGAATATATAAGTATATAGGTTACCTAGTAGAATATATAAGTATATAGGTGACCTAGGAGAATATATAAGTATATAAGGTTACCTAGGAGAATATATAAGTATATAGGTTACCTATGAATATTATAAGTATATAGGCTACTAGGAGAATATATAAGTATATAGGTACCTATGAATATTATAAGTATATAGGCTACCTAGGAGAATATATAAGTATATAGGTTACCTAGGTGAATATATAAGTATATAGGTTACCTAGGAGAATATATAAGTATAGGTTACCTAGGAGAATATAAGTATATAGGTTACTTATGAATATATGTAGTATATAGGCTATGTAGGAGAATATATAAGTATATAGGCTACCTAGGAGAATATATAAGTATATAGGTTACCTAGGAGAATATATAATTATATAGGTTACCTAGGAGAATATATAAGTATATAGGTTACCTAGGAGAATATATAATTATATAGGTTACCTAGGAGAATATATATAAGTATATAGGCTACCTAGAAGAATATATAAGTATATAGGCTACCTAGGCTGAATATATAAGTATATAGGTTACCTAGGAGAATTTATAAGTATATATGTTACCTATGAATATATATAAGTATATAGGCTACCTAGGCTGAATATATAAGTATATAGGTTACCTAGGAGAATATATAAGTATATAGGCTACCTAGAAGAATATATAAGTATATAAGCTACCTAGGAGAATATATAAGTATATAGGTTACCTAGGAGAATATATAATTATATAGGTTACCTAGGAGAATATATAAGTATATAGGTTACCTATGAGAATATATAAGTTATATAGGTTACCTAGGAGAATATATAAGTATATAGGCTACCTAGGCTGAATATATAAGTATATAGGTTACCTAGGAGAATATATAAGTATATAGGTTACCTATGAATATATATATAAGTATATAGGCTACCTAGGAGAATATATATGCATATAGGCTACCTAGAAGAATATATAAGTATATAGGTTACCTAGGAGAATATATAAGTATATATGTTACCTATGAATATATATAAGTATATAGGTTACCTAGGAGAATATATAAGTATATATGTTACCTATGAATATATATAAGGTATATAGGTTTCCTAGGAGAATATATAAGTATATTAGGCTACCTAGGCTGAATATATAAGA
>NW_027440590.1:0-81176 GCF_031893055.1 Leptodactylus fuscus
TCTCGGCAACTTGTATCAAGCAGGATTTCTATTTTCCCTTAGCGCTTCATTGATCGTGTACTCATGAGTGTAGCTCGGGCTGAGAATGACACAGCCATGGGAAAGTTGACAGTTAAGCCTATCTAGTGACAGCCCATCATAGGCTAGCTGGGTGATCTTGCAACTTGTACCATGTCGGAGTTTGATTTTCCCCATAGGGTTTCATTGATCGTGTACTCTTGAGTGCAGCTCGGGCTGAGAAGGTCGCAGCCATGGGAAAGTTGACAGTTAAGCCTATCTAGTGACAGCCCATCATAGGCTAGCTGGGTGATCTTGCAACTTGTACCATGTCGGAGTTTGATTTTCCCCATAGGGTTTCATTGATCGTGTACTCTTGAGTATAGCTCGGGCTGAGAAGGTCGCAGCCATGGGAAAGTTGACAGTTAAGCCTATCTAGTGACAGCCCATCATAGGCTAGCTGGGTGATCTTGCAACTTGTATCATGCCGGAGTTTGATTTTCACCATAGGGTTTCATTGATCGCTTACTCGGCAACTTGTATCAAGCAGGATTTCTATTTTCCCCTTAGCGCTTCATTGATCGTGTACTCATGAGTGTAGCTCGGGCTGAGAATGACACAGCCATGGGAAAGTTGACAGTTAAGCCTATCTAGTGACAGCCCATCATAGGCTAGTTGGGTGATCTTGCAACTTGTACCATGTCGGAGTTTGATTTTCCCCATAGGGTTTCATTGATCGCTTACTCGGCAACTTGTATCAAGCAGGATTTCTATTTTCCCCTTAGCGCTTCATTGATCGTGTACTCTTGAGTGTAGCTCGGGCTGAGAATGACACAGCCATGGGAAAGTTGACAGTTAAGCCTATCTAGTGACAGCCCATCATAGGCTAGCTGGGTGATCTTGCAACTTGTACCATGTCGGAGTTTGATTTTCCCCATAGGGTTTCATTGATCGTGTAGTCTTGAGTATAGCTCGGGCTGAGAAGGTCGCAGCCATGGGAAAGTTGACAGTTAAGCCTATCTAGTGACAGCCCATCATAGGCTAGCTGGGTGATCTTGCAACTTGTACCATGTCGGAGTTTGATTTTCCCCATAGGGTTTCATTGATCGTGTACTCTTGAGTGCAGCTCGGGCTAAGAAGGTCGCAGCCATGGGAAAGTTGACAGTTAAGCCTATCTAGTGACAGCCCATCATAGGCTAGCTGGGTGATCTTGCAACTTGTATCATGCCGGAGTTTGATTTTCCCCATAGGGTTTCATTGATCGCTAACTCGGCAACTTGTATCAAGCAGGATTTCTATTTTCCCTTTAGCGCTTCATTTTATCGTGTACTCTTGAGTGTAGCTCGGGCTGAGAATGACACAGCCATGGGAAAGTTGACAGTTAAGCCTATCTAGTGACAGCCCATCATAGGCTAGCTGGGTGATCTTGCAACTTGTACCATGTCGGAGTTTGATTTTCCCCATAGGGTTTCATTGATCGTGTACTCTTGAGTATAGCTCGGGCTGAGAAGGTCGCAGCCATGGGAAAGTTGACAGTTAAGCCTATCTAGTGACAGCCCATCATAGGCTAGCTGGGTGATCTTGCAACTTGTATCATGCCGGAGTTTGATTTTCACCATAGGGTTTCATTGATCGCTTACTCGGCAACTTGTATCAAGCAGGATTTCTATTTTCCCCTTAGCGCTTCATTGATCGTGTACTCATGAGTGTAGCTCGGGCTGAGAATGACACAGCCATGGGAAAGTTGACAGTTAAGCCTATCTAGTGACAGCCCATCATAGGCTAGCTGGGTGATCTTGCAACTTGTACCATGTCGGAGTTTGATTTTCCCCATAGGGTTTCATTGATCGTGTACTCTTGAGTGCAGCTCGGGCTGAGAAGGTCGCAGCCATGGGAAAGTTGACAGTTAAGCCTATCTAGTGACAGCCCATCATAGGCTAGCTGGGTGATCTTGCAACTTGTACCATGTCGGAGTTTGATTTTCCCCATAGGGTTTCATTGATCGTGTACTCTTGAGTATAGCTCGGGCTGAGAAGGTCGCAGCCATGGGAAAGTTGACAGTTAAGCCTATCTAGTGACAGCCCATCATAGGCTAGCTGGGTGATCTTGCAACTTGTATCATGCCGGAGTTTGATTTTCCCCATAGGGTTTCATTGATCGCTAACTCGGCAACTTGTATCTAGCAGGATTTCTATTTTCCCCTTAGCGCTTCATTGATCGTGTACTCTTGAGTGTAGCTTGGCTGAGAACGACGCAGCCATGGGAAAGTTGACAGTTAAGCCTATCTAGTGACAGCCCATCATAGGCTAGCTGGGTGATCTTGCAACTTGTACCATGTCGGAGTTTGATTTTCCCCATAGGGTTTCATTGATCGTGTACTCTTGAGTGCAGCTCGGGCTGAGAAGGTCGCAGCCATGGGAAAGTTGACAGTTAAGCCTATCTAGTGACAGCCCATCATAGGCTAGCTGGGTGATCTTGCAACTTGTACCATGTCGGAGTTTGATTTTCCCCATAGGGTTTCATTGATCGTGTACTCTTGAGTATAGCTCGGGCTGAGAAGGTCGCAGCCATGGGAAAGTTGACAGTTAAGCCTATCTAGTGACAGCCCATCATAGGCTAGCTGGGTGATCTTGCAACTTGTATCATGCCGGAGTTTGATTTTCACCTTAGGGTTTCATTGATCGCTTACTCGGCAACTTGTATCAAGCAGGATTTCTATTTTCCCCTTAGCGCTTCATTGATCGTGTACTCATGAGTGTAGCTCGGGCTGAGAATGACACAGCCATGGGAAAGTTGACAGTTAAGCCTATCTAGTGACAGCCCATCATAGGCTAGCTGGGTGATCTTGCAACTTGTACCATGTCGGAGTTTGATTTTCCCCATAGGGTTTCATTGATCGTGTACTCTTGAGTATAGCTCGGGCTGAGAAGGTCGCAGCCATGGGAAAGTTGACAGTTAAGCCTATCTAGTGACAGCCCATCATAGGCTAGCTGGGTGATCTTGCAACTTGTATCATGCCGGAGTTTGATTTTCACCATAGGGTTTCATTGATCGCTTACTCGGCAACTTGTATCAAGCAGGATTTCTATTTTCCCCTTAGCGCTTCATTGATCGTGTACTCATGAGTGTAGCTCGGGCTGAGAATGACACAGCCATGGGAAAGTTGACAGTTAAGCCTATCTAGTGACAGCCCATCATAGGCTAGCTGGGTGATCTTGCAACTTGTACCATGTCGGAGTTTGATTTTCCCCATAGGGTTTCATTGATCGTGTACTCTTGAGTGCAGCTCGGGCTGAGAAGGTCGCAGCCATGGGAAAGTTGACAGTTAAGCCTATCTAGTGACAGCCCATCATAGGCTAGCTGGGTGATCTTGCAACTTGTACCATGTCGGAGTTTGATTTTCCCCATAGGGTTTCATTGATCGTGTACTCTTGATTATAGCTCGGGCTGAGAAGGTCGCAGCCATGGGAAAGTTGACAGTTAAGCCTATCTAGTGACAGCCCATCATAGGCTAGCTGGGTGATCTTGCAACTTGTATCATGCCGGAGTTTGATTTTCACCATAGGGTTTCATTGATCGCTTACTCGGCAACTTGTATCAAGCAGGATTTCTATTTTCCCCTTAGCGCTTCATTGATCGTGTACTCTTGAGTGTAGCTCGGGCTGAGAATGACACAGCCATGGGAAAGTTGACAGTTAAGCCTATCTAGTGACAGCCCATCATAGGCTAGCTGGGTGATCTTGCAACATGTACCATGTCGGAGTTTGATTTTCCCCATAGGGTTTCATTGATCGTGAACTCTTGAGTGCAGCTCGGGCTGAGAAGGTCGCAGCCATGGGAAAGTTGACAGTTAAGCCTATCTAGTGACAGCCCATCATAGGCTAGCTGGGTGATCTTGCAACTTGTACCATGTCGGAGTTTGATTTTCCCCATAGGGTTTCATTGATCGTGTACTCTTGAGTATAGCTCGGGCTGAGAAGGTCGCAGCCATGGGAAAGTTGACAGTTAAGCCTATCTAGTGACAGCCCATCATAGGCTAGCTGGGTGATCTTGCAACTTGTATCATGCCGGAGTTTGATTTTCGCCATAGGGTTTCATTGATCGCTTACTCGGCAACTTGCATCAAGCAGGATTTCTATTTTCCCCTTAGCGCTTCATTGATCGTGTACTCTTGAGTGTAGCTCGGGCTGAGAATGACACAGCCATGGGAAAGTTGACAGTTAAGCCTATCTAGTGACAGCCCATCATAGGCTAGCTGGGTGATCTTGCAACTTGTACCATGTCGGAGTTTGATTTTCCCCATAGGGTTTCATTGATCGTGTACTCTTGAGTGCAGCTCGGGCTGAGAAGGTCGCAGCCATGGGAAAGTTGACAGTTAAGCCTATCTAGTGACAGCCCATCATAGGCTAGCTGGGTGATCTTGCAACTTGTATCATGCCGGAGTTTGATTTTCACCATAGGGTTTCATTGATCGCTTACTCGGCAACTTGTATCAAGCAGGATTTCTATTTTCCCCTTAGCGCTTCATTGATCGTGTACTCATGAGTGTAGCTCGGGCTGAGAATGACACAGCCATGGGAAAGTTGACAGTTAAGCCTATCTAGTGACAGCCCATCATAGGCTAGCTGGGTGATCTTGCAACTTGTACCATGTCGGAGTTTGATTTTCCCCATAGGGTTTCATTGATCGTGTACTCTTGAGTGCAGCTCGGGCTGAGAAGGTCGCAGCCATGGGAAAGTTGACAGTTAAGCCTATCTAGTGACAGCCCATCATAGGCTAGCTGGGTGATCTTGCAACTTGTACCATGTCGGAGTTTGATTTTCCCCATAGGGTTTCATTGATCGTGTAGTCTTGAGTATAGCTCGGGCTGAGAAGGTCGCAGCCATGGGAAAGTTGACAGTTAAGCCTATCTAGTGACAGCCCATCATAGGCTAGCTGGGTGATCTTGCAACTTGTATCATGCCGGAGTTTGATTTTCACCATAGGGTTTCATTGATCGCTTACTCGGCAACTTGTATCAAGCAGGATTTCTATTTTCCCCTTAGCGCTTCATTGATCGTGTACTCATGAGTGTAGCTCGGGCTGACAATGACACAGCCATGGGAAAGTTGACAGTTAAGCCTGTCTAGTGACAGCCCATCATAGGCTAGCTGGGTGATCTTGCAACTTGTACCATGTCGGAGTTTGATTTTCCCCATAGGGTTTCATTGATCGTGTACTCTTGAGTATAGCTCGGGCTGAGAAGGTCGCAGCCATGGGAAAGTTGACAGTTAAGCCTATCTAGTGACAGCCCATCATAGGCTAGCTGGGTGATCTTGCAACTTGTATCATGCCGGAGTTTGATTTTCACCATAGGGTTTCATTGATCGCTTACTCGGCAACTTGTATCAAGCAGGATTTCTATTTTCCCCTTAGCGCTTCATTTATCGTGTACTCTTGAGTGTAGCTCGGGCTGAGAATGACACAGCCATGGGAAAGTTGACAGTTAAGCCTATCTAGTGACAGCCCATCATAGGCTAGCTGGGTGATCTTGCAACATGTACCATGTCGGAGTTTGATTTTCCCCATAGGGTTTCATTGATCGTGAACTCTTGAGTGCAGCTCGGGCTGAGAAGGTCGCAGCCATGGGAAAGTTGACAGTTAAGCCTATCTAGTGACAGCCCATCATAGGCTAGCTGGGTGATCTTGCAACTTGTACCATGTCGGAGTTTGATTTTCCCCATAGGGTTTCATTGATCGTGTACTCTTGAGTATAGCTCGGGCTGAGAAGGTCGCAGCCATGGCAAAGTTGACAGTTAAGCCTATCTAGTGACAGCCCATCATAGGCTAGCTGGGTGATCTTGCAACTTGTATCATGCCGGAGTTTGATTTTCACCATAGGGTTTCATTGATCGCTTACTCGGCAACTTGTATCAAGCAGGATTTCTATTTTCCCCTTAGCGCTTCATTTATCGTGTACTCTTGAGTGTAGCTCGGGCTGAGAATGACACAGCCATGGGAAAGTTGACAGTTAAGCCTATCTAGTGACAGCCCATCATAGGCTAGCTGGGTGATCTTGCAACATGTACCATGTCGGAGTTTGATTTTCCCCATAGGGTTTCATTGATCGTGAACTCTTGAGTGCAGCTCGGGCTGAGAAGGTCGCAGCCATGGGAAAGTTGACAGTTAAGCCTATCTAGTGACAGCCCATCATAGGCTAGCTGGGTGATCTTGCAACTTGTACCATGTCGGAGTTTGATTTTCCCCATAGGGTTTCATTGATCGTGTACTCTTGAGTATAGCTCGGGCTGAGAAGGTCGCAGCCATGGGAAAGTTGACAGTTAAGCCTATCTAGTGACAGCCCATCATAGGCTAGCTGGGTGATCTTGCAACTTGTATCATGCCGGAGTTTGATTTTCACCATAGGGTTTCATTGATCGCTTACTCGGCAACTTGTATCAAGCAGGATTTCTATTTTCCCCTTAGCGCTTCATTGATCGTGTACTCATGAGTGTAGCTCGGGCTGAGAATGACACAGCCATGGGAAAGTTGACAGTTAAGCCTATCTAGTGACAGCCCATCATAGGCTAGCTGGGTGATCTTGCAACTTGTACCATGTCGGAGTTTGATTTTCCCCATAGGGTTTCATTGATCGTGTACTCTTGAGTGCAGCTCGGGCTGAGAAGGTCGCAGCCATGGGAAAGTTGACAGTTAAGCCTATCTAGTGACAGCCCATCATAGGCTAGCTGGGTGATCTTGCAACTTGTACCATGTCGGAGTTTGATTTTCCCCATAGGGTTTCATTGATCGTGTACTCTTGATTATAGCTCGGGCTGAGAAGGTCGCAGCCATGGGAAAGTTGACAGTTAAGCCTATCTAGTGACAGCCCATCATAGGCTAGCTGGGTGATCTTGCAACTTGTATCATGCCCGAGTTTGATTTTCACCATAGGGTTTCATTGATCGCTTACTCGGCAACTTGTATCAAGCAGGATTTCTATTTTCCCTTAGCGCTTCATTGATCGTGTACTCTTGAGTGTAGCTCGGGCTGAGAATGACACAGCCATGGGAAAGTTGACAGTTAAGCCTATCTAGTGACAGCCCATCATAGGCTAGCTGGGTGATCTTGCAACATGTACCATGTCGGAGTTTGATTTTCCCCATAGGGTTTCATTGATCGTGAACTCTTGAGTGCAGCTCGGGCTGAGAAGGTCGCAGCCATGGGAAAGTTGACAGTTAAGCCTATCTAGTGACAGCCCATCATAGGCTAGCTGGGTGATCTTGCAACTTGTACCATGTCGGAGTTTGATTTTCCCCATAGGGTTTCATTGATCGTGTACTCTTGAGTATAGCTCGGGCTGAGAAGGTCGCAGCCATGGGAAAGTTGACAGTTAAGCCTATCTAGTGACAGCCCATCATAGGCTAGCTGGGTGATCTTGCAACTTGTATCATGCCGGAGTTTGATTTTCACCATAGGGTTTCATTGATCGCTTACTCGGCAACTTGCATCAAGCAGGATTTCTATTTTCCCCTTAGCGCTTCATTGATCGTGTACTCTTGAGTGTAGCTCGGGCTGAGAATGACACAGCCATGGGAAAGTTGACAGTTAAGCCTATCTAGTGACAGCCCATCATAGGCTAGCTGGGTGATCTTGCAACTTGTACCATGTCGAAGTTTGATTTTCCCCATAGGGTTTCATTGATCGTGTACTCTTGAGTGCAGCTCGGGCTGAGAAGGTCGCAGCCATGGGAAAGTTGACAGTTAAGCCTATCTAGTGACAGCCCATCATAGGCTAGCTGGGTGATCTTGCAACTTGTATCATGCCGGAGTTTGATTTTCACCATAGGGTTTCATTGATCGCTTACTCGGCAACTTGTATCAAGCAGGGATTTCTATTTTCCCCTTAGCGCTTCATTGATCGTGTACTCATGAGTGTAGCTCGGGCTGAGAATGACACAGCCATGGGAAAGTTGACAGTTAAGCCTATCTAGTGACAGCCCATCATAGGCTAGCTGGGTGATCTTGCAACTTGTACCATGTCGGAGTTTGATTTTCCCCATAGGGTTTCATTGATCGTGTACTCTTGAGTGCAGCTCGGGCTGAGAAGGTCGCAGCCATGGGAAAGTTGACAGTTAAGCCTATCTAGTGACAGCCCATCATAGGCTAGCTGGGTGATCTTGCAACTTGTACCATGTCGGAGTTTGATTTTCCCCATAGGGTTTCATTGATCGTGTAGTCTTGAGTATAGCTCGGGCTGAGAAGGTCGCAGCCATGGGAAAGTTGACAGTTAAGCCTATCTAGTGACAGCCCATCATAGGCTAGCTGGGTGATCTTGCAACTTGTATCATGCCGGAGTTTGATTTTCACCATAGGGTTTCATTGATCGCTTACTCGGCAACTTGTATCAAGCAGGATTTCTATTTTCCCCTTAGCGCTTCATTGATCGTGTACTCATGAGTGTAGCTCGGGCTGAGAATGACACAGCCATGGGAAAGTTGACAGTTAAGCCTGTCTAGTGACAGCCCATCATAGGCTAGCTGGGTGATCTTGCAACTTGTACCATGTCGGAGTTTGATTTTCCCCATAGGGTTTCATTGATCATGTACTCTTGAGTATAGCTCGGGCTGAGAAGGTCGCAGCCATGGGAAAGTTGACAGTTAAGCCTATCTAGTGACAGCCCATCATAGGCTAGCTGGGTGATCTTGCAACTTGTATCATGCCGGAGTTTGATTTTCACCATAGGGTTTCATTGATCGCTTACTCGGCAACTTGTATCAAGCAGGATTTCTATTTTCCCCTTAGCGCTTCATTTATCGTGTACTCTTGAGTGTAGCTCGGGCTGAGAATGACACAGCCATGGGAAAGTTGACAGTTAAGCCTATCTAGTGACAGCCCATCATAGGTTAGCTGGGTGATCTTGCAACATGTACCATGTCGGAGTTTGATTTTCCCCATAGGGTTTCATTGATCGTGAACTCTTGAGTGCAGCTCGGGCTGAGAAGTCGCAGCCATGGGAAAGTTGACAGTTAAGCCTATCTAGTGACAGCCCATCATAGGCTAGCTGGGTGATCTTGCAACTTGTACCATGTCGGAGTTTGATTTTCCCCATAGGGTTTCATTGATCGTGTACTCTTGAGTATAGCTCGGGCTGAGAAGGTCGCAGCCATGGGAAAGTTGACAGTTAAGCCTATCTAGTGACAGCCCATCATAGGCTAGCTGGGTGATCTTGCAACTTGTATCATGCCGGAGTTTGATTTTCACCATAGGGTTTCATTGATCGCTTACTCGGCAACTTGTATCAAGCAGGATTTCTATTTTCCCCTTAGCGCTTCATTTATCGTGTACTCTTGAGTGTAGCTCGGGCTGAGAATGACAGCAGCCATGGGAAAGTTGACAGTTAAGCCTATCTAGTGACAGCCCATCATAGGCTAGCTGGGTGATCTTGCAACATGTACCATGTCGGAGTTTGATTTTCCCCATAGGGTTTCATTGATCGTGAACTCTTGAGTGCAGCTCGGGCTGAGAAGGTCGCAGCCATGGGAAAGTTGACAGTTAAGCCTATCTAGTGACAGCCCATCATAGGCTAGCTGGGTGATCTTGCAACTTGTACCATGTCGGAGTTTGATTTTCCCCATAGGGTTTCATTGATCGTGTACTCTTGAGTATAGCTCGGGCTGAGAAGGTCGCAGCCATGGGAAAGTTGACAGTTAAGCCTATCTAGTGACAGCCCATCATAGGCTAGCTGGGTGATCTTGCAACTTGTATCATGCCGGAGTTTGATTTTCACCATAGGGTTTCATTGATCGCTTACTCGGCAACTTGTATCAAGCAGGATTTCTATTTTCCCCTTAGCGCTTCATTGATCGTGTACTCATGAGTGTAGCTCGGGCTGAGAATGACACAGCCATGGGAAAGTTGACAGTTAAGCCTATCTAGTGACAGCCCATCATAGGCTAGCTGGGTGATCTTGCAACTTGTACCATGTCGGAGTTTGATTTTCCCCATAGGGTTTCATTGATCGTGTACTCTTGAGTGCAGCTCGGGCTGAGAAGGTCGCAGCCATGGAAAGTTGACAGTTAAGCCTATCTAGTGACAGCCCATCATAGGCTAGCTGGGTGATCTTGCAACTTGTACCATGTCGGAGTTTGATTTTCCCCATAGGGTTTCATTGATCGTGTACTCTTGAGTATAGCTCGGGCTGAGAAGGTCGCAGCCATGGGAAAGTTGACAGTTAAGCCTATCTAGTGACAGCCCATCATAGGCTAGCTGGGTGATCTTGCAACTTGTATCATGCCGGAGTTTGATTTTCACCATAGGGTTTCATTGATCGCTTACTCGGCAACTTGTATCAAGCAGGATTTCTATTTTCCCCTTAGCGCTTCATTGATCGTGTACTCATGAGTGTAGCTCGGGCTGAGAATGACACAGCCATGGGAAAGTTGACAGTTAAGCCTATCTAGTGACAGCCCATCATAGGCTAGCTGGGTGATCTTGCAACTTGTACCATGTCGGAGTTTGATTTTCCCCATAGGGTTTCATTGATCGCTTACTCGGCAACTTGTATCAAGCAGGATTTCTATTTTCCCCTTAGCGCTTCATTGATCGTGTACTCTTGAGTGTAGCTCGGGCTGAGAATGACACAGCCATGGGAAAGTTGACAGTTAAGCCTATCTAGTGACAGCCCATCATAGGCTAGCTGGGTGATCTTGCAACTTGTACCATGTCGGAGTTTGATTTTCCCCATAGGGTTTCATTGATCGTGTAGTCTTGAGTATAGCTCGGGCTGAGAAGGTCGCAGCCATGGAAAGTTGACAGTTAAGCCTATCTAGTGACAGCCCATCATAGGCTAGCTGGGTGATCTTGCAACTTGTACCATGTCGGAGTTTGATTTTCCCCATAGGGTTTCATTGATCGTGTACTCTTGAGTGCAGCTCGGGCTAAGAAGGTCGCAGCCATGGGAAAGTTGACAGTTAAGCCTATCTAGTGACAGCCCATCATAGGCTAGCTGGGTGATCTTGCAACTTGTATCATGCCGGAGTTTGATTTTCCCCATAGGGTTTCATTGATCGCTAACTCGGCAACTTGTATCAAGCAGGATTTCTATTTTCCCTTTAGCGCTTCATTTTATCGTGTACTCTTGAGTGTAGCTCGGGCTGAGAATGACACAGCCATGGGAAAGTTGACAGTTAAGCCTATCTAGTGACAGCCCATCATAGGCTAGCTGGGTGATCTTGCAACTTGTACCATGTCGGAGTTTGATTTTCCCCATAGGGTTTCATTGATCGTGTACTCTTGAGTATAGCTCGGGCTGAGAAGGTCGCAGCCATGGGAAAGTTGACAGTTAAGCCTATCTAGTGACAGCCCATCATAGGCTAGCTGGGTGATCTTGCAACTTGTATCATGCCGGAGTTTGATTTTCACCATAGGGTTTCATTGATCGCTTACTCGGCAACTTGTATCAAGCAGGATTTCTATTTTCCCCTTAGCGCTTCATTGATCGTGTACTCATGAGTGTAGCTCGGGCTGAGAATGGACACAGCCATGGGAAAGTTGACAGTTAAGCCTATCTAGTGACAGCCCATCATAGGCTAGCTGGGTGATCTTGCAACTTGTACCATGTCGGAGTTTGATTTTCCCATAGGGTTTCATTGATCGTGTACTCTTGAGTGCAGCTCGGGCTGAGAAGGTCGCAGCCATGGGAAAGTTGACAGTTAAGCCTATCTAGTGACAGCCCATCATAGGCTAGCTGGGTGATCTTGCAACTTGTACCATGTCGGAGTTTGATTTTCCCCATAGGGTTTCATTGATCGTGTACTCTTGAGTATAGCTCGGGCTGAGAAGGTCGCAGCCATGGGAAAGTTGACAGTTAAGCCTATCTAGTGACAGCCCATCATAGGCTAGCTGGGTGATCTTGCAACTTGTATCATGCCGGAGTTTGATTTTCCCCATAGGGTTTCATTGATCGCTAACTCGGCAACTTGTATCTAGCAGGATTTCTATTTTCCCCTTAGCGCTTCATTGATCGTGTACTCTTGAGTGTAGCTTGGGCTGAGAACGACGCAGCCATGGGAAAGTTGACAGTTAAGCCTATCTAGTGACAGCCCATCATAGGCTAGCTGGGTGATCTTGCAACTTGTACCATGTCGGAGTTTGATTTTCCCCATAGGGTTTCATTGATCGTGTACTCTTGAGTGCAGCTCGGGCTGAGAAGGTCGCAGCCATGGGAAAGTTGACAGTTAAGCCTATCTAGTGACAGCCCATCATAGGCTAGCTGGGTGATCTTGCAACTTGTACCATGTCGGAGTTTGATTTTCCCCATAGGGTTTCATTGATCGTGTACTCTTGAGTATAGCTCGGGCTGAGAAGGTCGCAGCCATGGGAAAGTTGACAGTTAAGCCTATCTAGTGGACAGCCCATCATAGGCTAGCTGGGTGATCTTGCAACTTGTATCATGCCGGAGTTTGATTTTCACCTTAGGGTTTCATTGATCGCTTACTCGGCAACTTGTATCAAGCAGGATTTCTATTTTCCCCTTAGCGCTTCATTGATCGTGTACTCATGAGTGTAGCTCGGGCTGAGAATGACACAGCCATGGGAAAGTTGACAGTTAAGCCTATCTAGTGACAGCCCATCATAGGCTAGCTGGGTGATCTTGCAACTTGTACCATGTCGGAGTTTGATTTTCCCCATAGGGTTTCATTGATCGTGTACTCTTGAGTATAGCTCGGGCTGAGAAGGTCGCAGCCATGGGAAAGTTGACAGTTAAGCCTATCTAGTGACAGCCCATCATAGGCTAGCTGGGTGATCTTGCAACTTGTATCATGCCGGAGTTTGATTTTCACCATAGGGTTTCATTGATCGCTTACTCGGCAACTTGTATCAAGCAGGATTTCTATTTTCCCCTTAGCGCTTCATTGATCGTGTACTCATGAGTGTAGCTCGGGCTGAGAATGACACAGCCATGGGAAAGTTGACAGTTAAGCCTATCTAGTGACAGCCCATCATAGGCTAGCTGGGTGATCTTGCAACTTGTACCATGTCGGAGTTTGATTTTCCCCATAGGGTTTCATTGATCGTGTACTCTTGAGTGCAGCTCGGGCTGAGAAGGTCGCAGCCATGGGAAAGTTGACAGTTAAGCCTATCTAGTGACAGCCCATCATAGGCTAGCTGGGTGATCTTGCAACTTGTACCATGTCGGAGTTTGATTTTCCCCATAGGGTTTCATTGATCGTGTACTCTTGATTATAGCTCGGGCTGAGAAGGTCGCAGCCATGGGAAAGTTGACAGTTAAGCCTATCTAGTGACAGCCCATCATAGGCTAGCTGGGTGATCTTGCAACTTGTATCATGCCGGAGTTTGATTTTCACCATAGGGTTTCATTGATCGCTTACTCGGCAACTTGTATCAAGCAGGATTTCTATTTTCCCCTTAGCGCTTCATTGATCGTGTACTCTTGAGTGTAGCTCGGGCTGAGAATGACACAGCCATGGGAAAGTTGACAGTTAAGCCTATCTAGTGACAGCCCATCATAGGCTAGCTGGGTGATCTTGCAACATGTACCATGTCGGAGTTTGATTTTCCCCATAGGGTTTCATTGATCGTGAACTCTTGAGTGCAGCTCGGGCTGAGAAGGTCGCAGCCATGGGAAAGTTGACAGTTAAGCCTATCTAGTGACAGCCCATCATAGGCTAGCTGGGTGATCTTGCAACTTGTACCATGTCGGAGTTTGATTTTCCCCATAGGGTTTCATTGATCGTGTACTCTTGAGTATAGCTCGGGCTGAGAAGGTCGCAGCCATGGGAAAGTTGACAGTTAAGCCTATCTAGTGACAGCCCATCATAGGCTAGCTGGGTGATCTTGCAACTTGTATCATGCCGGAGTTTGATTTTCACCATAGGGTTTCATTGATCGCTTACTCGGCAACTTGCATCAAGCAGGATTTCTATTTTCCCCTTAGCGCTTCATTGATCGTGTACTCTTGAGTGTAGCTCGGGCTGAGAATGACACAGCCATGGGAAAGTTGACAGTTAAGCCTATCTAGTGACAGCCCATCATAGGCTAGCTGGGTGATCTTGCAACTTGTACCATGTCGGAGTTTGATTTTCCCCATAGGGTTTCATTGATCGTGTACTCTTGAGTGCAGCTCGGGCTGAGAAGGTCGCAGCCATGGGAAAGTTGACAGTTAAGCCTATCTAGTGACAGCCCATCATAGGCTAGCTGGGTGATCTTGCAACTTGTATCATGCCGGAGTTTGATTTTCACCATAGGGTTTCATTGATCGCTTACTCGGCAACTTGTATCAAGCAGGATTTCTATTTTCCCCTTAGCGCTTCATTGATCGTGTACTCATGAGTGTAGCTCGGGCTGAGAATGACACAGCCATGGGAAAGTTGACAGTTAAGCCTATCTAGTGACAGCCCATCATAGGCTAGCTGGGTGATCTTGCAACTTGTACCATGTCGGAGTTTGATTTTCCCCATAGGGTTTCATTGATCGTGTACTCTTGAGTGCAGCTCGGGCTGAGAAGGTCGCAGCCATGGGAAAGTTGACAGTTAAGCCTATCTAGTGACAGCCCATCATAGGCTAGCTGGGTGATCTTGCAACTTGTACCATGTCGGAGTTTGATTTTCCCCATAGGGTTTCATTGATCGTGTAGTCTTGAGTATAGCTCGGGCTGAGAAGGTCGCAGCCATGGGAAAGTTGACAGTTAAGCCTATCTAGTGACAGCCCATCATAGGCTAGCTGGGTGATCTTGCAACTTGTATCATGCCGGAGTTTGATTTTCACCATAGGGTTTCATTGATCGCTTACTCGGCAACTTGTATCAAGCAGGATTTCTATTTTCCCCTTAGCGCTTCATTGATCGTGTACTCATGAGTGTAGCTCGGGCTGACAATGACACAGCCATGGGAAAGTTGACAGTTAAGCCTGTCTAGTGACAGCCCATCATAGGCTAGCTGGGTGATCTTGCAACTTGTACCATGTCGGAGTTTGATTTTCCCCATAGGGTTTCATTGATCGTGTACTCTTGAGTATAGCTCGGGCTGAGAAGGTCGCAGCCATGGGAAAGTTGACAGTTAAGCCTATCTAGTGACAGCCCATCATAGGCTAGCTGGGTGATCTTGCAACTTGTATCATGCCGGAGTTTGATTTTCACCATAGGGTTTCATTGATCGCTTACTCGGCAACTTGTATCAAGCAGGATTTCTATTTTCCCCTTAGCGCTTCATTTATCGTGTACTCTTGAGTGTAGCTCGGGCTGAGAATGACACAGCCATGGGAAAGTTGACAGTTAAGCCTATCTAGTGACAGCCCATCATAGGCTAGCTGGGTGATCTTGCAACATGTACCATGTCGGAGTTTGATTTTCCCCATAGGGTTTCATTGATCGTGAACTCTTGAGTGCAGCTCGGGCTGAGAAGGTCGCAGCCATGGGAAAGTTGACAGTTAAGCCTATCTAGTGACAGCCCATCATAGGCTAGCTGGGTGATCTTGCAACTTGTACCATGTCGGAGTTTGATTTTCCCCATAGGGTTTCATTGATCGTGTACTCTTGAGTATAGCTCGGGCTGAGAAGGTCGCAGCCATGGCAAAGTTGACAGTTAAGCCTATCTAGTGACAGCCCATCATAGGCTAGCTGGGTGATCTTGCAACTTGTATCATGCCGGAGTTTGATTTTCACCATAGGGTTTCATTGATCGCTTACTCGGCAACTTGTATCAAGCAGGATTTCTATTTTCCCCTTAGCGCTTCATTTATCGTGTACTCTTGAGTGTAGCTCGGGCTGAGAATGACACAGCCATGGGAAAGTTGACAGTTAAGCCTATCTAGTGACAGCCCATCATAGGCTAGCTGGGTGATCTTGCAACATGTACCATGTCGGAGTTTGATTTTCCCCATAGGGTTTCATTGATCGTGAACTCTTGAGTGCAGCTCGGGCTGAGAAGGTCGCAGCCATGGGAAAGTTGACAGTTAAGCCTATCTAGTGACAGCCCATCATAGGCTAGCTGGGTGATCTTGCAACTTGTACCATGTCGGAGTTTGATTTTCCCCATAGGGTTTCATTGATCGTGTACTCTTGAGTATAGCTCGGGCTGAGAAGGTCGCAGCCATGGGAAAGTTGACAGTTAAGCCTATCTAGTGACAGCCCATCATAGGCTAGCTGGGTGATCTTGCAACTTGTATCATGCCGGAGTTTGATTTTCACCATAGGGTTTCATTGATCGCTTACTCGGCAACTTGTATCAAGCAGGATTTCTATTTTCCCCTTAGGCGCTTCATTGATCGTGTACTCATGAGTGTAGCTCGGGCTGAGAATGACACAGCCATGGGAAAGTTGACAGTTAAGCCTATCTAGTGACAGCCCATCATAGGCTAGCTGGGTGATCTTGCAACTTGTACCATGTCGGAGTTTGATTTTCCCCATAGGGTTTCATTGATCGTGTACTCTTGAGTGCAGCTCGGGCTGAGAAGGTCGCAGCCATGGGAAAGTTGACAGTTAAGCCTATCTAGTGACAGCCCATCATAGGCTAGCTGGGTGATCTTGCAACTTGTACCATGTCGGAGTTTGATTTTCCCCATAGGGTTTCATTGATCGTGTACTCTTGAGTGCAGCTCGGGCTAAGAAGGTCGCAGCCATGGGAAAGTTGACAGTTAAGCCTATCTAGTGACAGCCCATCATAGGCTAGCTGGGTGATCTTGCAACTTGTATCATGCCGGAGTTTGATTTTCCCCATAGGGTTTCATTGATCGCTAACTCGGCAACTTGTATCAAGCAGGATTTCTATTTTCCCTTTAGCGCTTCATTTTATCGTGTACTCTTGAGTGTAGCTCGGGCTGAGAATGACACAGCCATGGAAAGTTGACAGTTAAGCCTATCTAGTGACAGCCATCATAGGCTAGCTGGGTGATCTTGCAACTTGTACCATGTCGGAGTTTGATTTTCCCCATAGGGTTTCATTGATCGTGTACTCTTGAGTATAGCTCGGGCTGAGAAGGTCGCAGCCATGGGAAAGTTGACAGTTAAGCCTATCTAGTGACAGCCCATCATAGGCTAGCTGGGTGATCTTGCAACTTGTATCATGCCGGAGTTTGATTTTCACCATAGGGTTTCATTGATCGCTTACTCGGCAACTTGTATCAAGCAGGATTTCTATTTTCCCCTTAGCGCTTCATTGATCGTGTACTCATGAGTGTAGCTCGGGCTGAGAATGACACAGCCATGGGAAAGTTGACAGTTAAGCCTATCTAGTGACAGCCCATCATAGGCTAGCTGGGTGATCTTGCAACTTGTACCATGTCGGAGTTTGATTTTCCCCATAGGGTTTCATTGATCGTGTACTCTTGAGTGCAGCTCGGGCTGAGAAGGTCGCAGCCATGGGAAAGTTGACAGTTAAGCCTATCTAGTGACAGCCCATCATAGGCTAGCTGGGTGATCTTGCAACTTGTAACCATGTCGGAGTTTGATTTTCCCCATAGGGTTTCATTGATCGTGTACTCTTGAGTATAGCTCGGGCTGAGAAGGTCGCAGCCATGGGAAAGTTGACAGTTAAGCCTATCTAGTGACAGCCCATCATAGGCTAGCTGGGTGATCTTGCAACTTGTATCATGCCGGAGTTTGATTTTCCCATAGGGTTTCATTGATCGCTAACTCGGCAACTTGTATCTAGCAGGATTTCTATTTTCCCCTTAGCGCTTCATTGATCGTGTACTCTTGAGTGTAGCTTGGGCTGAGAACGACGCAGCCATGGGAAAGTTGACAGTTAAGCCTATCTAGTGACAGCCCATCATAGGCTAGCTGGGTGATCTTGCAACTTGTACCATGTCGGAGTTTGATTTTCCCCATAGGGTTTCATTGATCGTGTACTCTTGAGTGCAGCTCGGGCTGAGAAGGTCGCAGCCATGGGAAAGTTGACAGTTAAGCCTATCTAGTGACAGCCCATCATAGGCTAGCTGGGTGATCTTGCAACTTGTACCATGTCGGAGTTTGATTTTCCCCATAGGGTTTCATTGATCGTGTACTCTTGAGTATAGCTCGGGCTGAGAAGGTCGCAGCCATGGGAAAGTTGACAGTTAAGCCTATCTAGTGACAGCCCATCATAGGCTAGCTGGGTGATCTTGCAACTTGTATCATGCCGGAGTTTGATTTTCACCTTAGGGTTTCATTGATCGCTTACTCGGCAACTTGTATCAAGCAGGATTTCTATTTTCCCCTTAGCGCTTCATTGATCGTGTACTCATGAGTGTAGCTCGGGCTGAGAATGACACAGCCATGGGAAAGTTGACAGTTAAGCCTATCTAGTGACAGCCCATCATAGGCTAGCTGGGTGATCTTGCAACTTGTACCATGTCGGAGTTTGATTTTCCCCATAGGGTTTCATTGATCGTGTACTCTTGAGTATAGCTCGGGCTGAGAAGGTCGCAGCCATGGGAAAGTTGACAGTTAAGCCTATCTAGTGACAGCCCATCATAGGCTAGCTGGGTGATCTTGCAACTTGTATCATGCCGGAGTTTGATTTTCACCATAGGGTTTCATTGATCGCTTACTCGGCAACTTGTATCAAGCAGGATTTCTATTTTCCCCTTAGCGCTTCATTGATCGTGTACTCATGAGTGTAGCTCGGGCTGAGAATGACACAGCCATGGGAAAGTTGACAGTTAAGCCTATCTAGTGACAGCCCATCATAGGCTAGCTGGGTGATCTTGCAACTTGTACCATGTCGGAGTTTGATTTTCCCCATAGGGTTTCATTGATCGTGTACTCTTGAGTGCAGCTCGGGCTGAGAAGGTCGCAGCCATGGGAAAGTTGACAGTTAAGCCTATCTAGTGACAGCCCATCATAGGCTAGCTGGGTGATCTTGCAACTTGTACCATGTCGGAGTTTGATTTTCCCCATAGGGTTTCATTGATCGTGTACTCTTGATTATAGCTCGGGCTGAGAAGGTCGCAGCCATGGGAAAGTTGACAGTTAAGCCTATCTAGTGACAGCCCATCATAGGCTAGCTGGGTGATCTTGCAACTTGTATCATGCCGGAGTTTGATTTTCACCATAGGGTTTCATTGATCGCTTACTCGGCAACTTGTATCAAGCAGGATTTCTATTTTCCCCTTAGCGCTTCATTGATCGTGTACTCTTGAGTGTAGCTCGGGCTGAGAATGACACAGCCATGGGAAAGTTGACAGTTAAGCCTATCTAGTGACAGCCCATCATAGGCTAGCTGGGTGATCTTGCAACATGTACCATGTCGGAGTTTGATTTTCCCCATAGGGTTTCATTGATCGTGAACTCTTGAGTGCAGCTCGGGCTGAGAAGGTCGCAGCCATGGGAAAGTTGACAGTTAAGCCTATCTAGTGACAGCCCATCATAGGCTAGCTGGGTGATCTTGCAACTTGTACCATGTCGGAGTTTGATTTTCCCCATAGGGTTTCATTGATCGTGTACTCTTGAGTATAGCTCGGGCTGAGAAGGTCGCAGCCATGGGAAAGTTGACAGTTAAGCCTATCTAGTGACAGCCCATCATAGGCTAGCTGGGTGATCTTGCAACTTGTATCATGCCGGAGTTTGATTTTCGCCATAGGGTTTCATTGATCGCTTACTCGGCAACTTGCATCAAGCAGGATTTCTATTTTCCCCTTAGCGCTTCATTGATCGTGTACTCTTGAGTGTAGCTCGGGCTGAGAATGACACAGCCATGGGAAAGTTGACAGTTAAGCCTATCTAGTGACAGCCCATCATAGGCTAGCTGGGTGATCTTGCAACTTGTACCATGTCGGAGTTTGATTTTCCCCATAGGGTTTCATTGATCGTGTACTCTTGAGTGCAGCTCGGGCTGAGAAGGTCGCAGCCATGGGAAAAGTTGACAGTTAAGCCTATCTAGTGACAGCCCATCATAGGCTAGCTGGGTGATCTTGCAACTTGTATCATGCCGGAGTTTGATTTTTCACCATAGGGTTTCATTGATCGCTTACTCGGCAACTTGTATCAAGCAGGATTTCTATTTTCCCCTTAGCGCTTCATTGATCGTGTACTCATGAGTGTAGCTCGGGCTGAGAATGACACAGCCATGGGAAAGTTGACAGTTAAGCCTATCTAGTGACAGCCCATCATAGGCTAGCTGGGTGATCTTGCAACTTGTACCATGTCGGAGTTTGATTTTCCCAAGGGTTTCATTGATCGTGTACTCTTGAGTGCAGCTCGGGCTGAGAAGGTCGCAGCCATGGGAAAGTTGACAGTTAAGCCTATCTAGTGACAGCCCATCATAGGCTAGCTGGGTGATCTTGCAACTTGTACCATGTCGGAGTTTGATTTTCCCCATAGGGTTTCATTGATCGTGTAGTCTTGAGTATAGCTCGGGCTGAGAAGGTCGCAGCCATGGGAAAGTTGACAGTTAAGCCTATCTAGTGACAGCCCATCATAGGCTAGCTGGGTGATCTTGCAACTTGTATCATGCCGGAGTTTGATTTTCACCATAGGGTTTCATTGATCGCTTACTCGGCAACTTGTATCAAGCAGGATTTCTATTTTCCCCTTAGCGCTTCATTGATCGTGTACTCATGAGTGTAGCTCGGGCTGACAATGACACAGCCATGGGAAAGTTGACAGTTAAGCCTGTCTAGTGACAGCCCATCATAGGCTAGCTGGGTGATCTTGCAACTTGTACCATGTCGGAGTTTGATTTTCCCCATAGGGTTTCATTGATCGTGTACTCTTGAGTATAGCTCGGGCTGAGAAGGTCGCAGCCATGGGAAAGTTGACAGTTAAGCCTATCTAGTGACAGCCCATCATAGGCTAGCTGGGTGATCTTGCAACTTGTATCATGCCGGAGTTTGATTTTCACCATAGGGTTTCATTGATCGCTTACTCGGCAACTTGTATCAAGCAGGATTTCTATTTTCCCCTTAGCGCTTCATTTATCGTGTACTCTTGAGTGTAGCTCGGGCTGAGAATGACACAGCCATGGGAAAGTTGACAGTTAAGCCTATCTAGTGACAGCCCATCATAGGCTAGCTGGGTGATCTTGCAACATGTACCATGTCGGAGTTTGATTTTCCCCATAGGGTTTCATTGATCGTGAACTCTTGAGTGCAGCTCGGGCTGAGAAGGTCGCAGCCATGGGAAAGTTGACAGTTAAGCCTATCTAGTGACAGCCCATCATAGGCTAGCTGGGTGATCTTGCAACTTGTACCATGTCGGAGTTTGATTTTCCCCATAGGGTTTCATTGATCGTGTACTCTTGAGTATAGCTCGGGCTGAGAAGGTCGCAGCCATGGCAAAGTTGACAGTTAAGCCTATCTAGTGACAGCCCATCATAGGCTAGCTGGGTGATCTTGCAACTTGTATCATGCCGGAGTTTGATTTTCACCATAGGGTTTCATTGATCGCTTACTCGGCAACTTGTATCAAGCAGGATTTCTATTTTCCCCTTAGCGCTTCATTTATCGTGTACTCTTGAGTGTAGCTCGGGCTGAGAATGACACAGCCATGGGAAAGTTGACAGTTAAGCCTATCTAGTGACAGCCCATCATAGGCTAGCTGGGTGATCTTGCAACATGTACCATGTCGGAGTTTGATTTTCCCCATAGGGTTTCATTGATCGTGAACTCTTGAGTGCAGCTCGGGCTGAGAAGGTCGCAGCCATGGGAAAGTTGACAGTTAAGCCTATCTAGTGACAGCCCATCATAGGCTAGCTGGGTGATCTTGCAACTTGTACCATGTCGGAGTTTGATTTTCCCCATAGGGTTTCATTGATCGTGTACTCTTGAGTATAGCTCGGGCTGAGAAGGTCGCAGCCATGGGAAAGTTGACAGTTAAGCCTATCTAGTGACAGCCCATCATAGGCTAGCTGGGTGATCTTGCAACTTGTATCATGCCGGAGTTTGATTTTCACCATAGGGTTTCATTGATCGCTTACTCGGCAACTTGTATCAAGCAGGATTTCTATTTTCCCCTTAGCGCTTCATTGATCGTGTACTCATGAGTGTAGCTCGGGCTGAGAATGACACAGCCATGGGAAAGTTGACAGTTAAGCCTATCTAGTGACAGCCCATCATAGGCTAGCTGGGTGATCTTGCAACTTGTACCATGTCGGAGTTTGATTTTCCCCATAGGGTTTCATTGATCGTGTACTCTTGAGTGCAGCTCGGGCTGAGAAGGTCGCAGCCATGGGAAAGTTGACAGTTAAGCCTATCTAGTGACAGCCCATCATAGGCTAGCTGGGTGATCTTGCAACTTGTACCATGTCGGAGTTTGATTTTCCCCATAGGGTTTCATTGATCGTGTACTCTTGATTATAGCTCGGGCTGAGAAGGTCGCAGCCATGGGAAAGTTGACAGTTAAGCCTATCTAGTGACAGCCCATCATAGGCTAGCTGGGTGATCTTGCAACTTGTATCATGCCCGAGTTTGATTTTCACCATAGGGTTTCATTGATCGCTTACTCGGCAACTTGTATCAAGCAGGATTTCTATTTTCCCCTTAGCGCTTCATTGATCGTGTACTCTTGAGTGTAGCTCGGGCTGAGAATGACACAGCCATGGGAAAGTTGACAGTTAAGCCTATCTAGTGACAGCCCATCATAGGCTAGCTGGGTGATCTTGCAACATGTACCATGTCGGAGTTTGATTTTCCCCATAGGGTTTCATTGATCGTGAACTCTTGAGTGCAGCTCGGGCTGAGAAGGTCGCAGCCATGGGAAAGTTGACAGTTAAGCCTATCTAGTGACAGCCCATCATAGGCTAGCTGGGTGATCTTGCAACTTGTACCATGTCGGAGTTTGATTTTCCCCATAGGGTTTCATTGATCGTGTACTCTTGAGTATAGCTCGGGCTGAGAAGGTCGCAGCCATGGGAAAGTTGACAGTTAAGCCTATCTAGTGACAGCCCATCATAGGCTAGCTGGGTGATCTTGCAACTTGTATCATGCCGGAGTTTGATTTTCACCATAGGGTTTCATTGATCGCTTACTCGGCAACTTGCATCAAGCAGGATTTCTATTTTCCCCTTAGCGCTTCATTGATCGTGTACTCTTGAGTGTAGCTCGGGCTGAGAATGACACAGCCATGGGAAAGTTGACAGTTAAGCCTATCTAGTGACAGCCCATCATAGGCTAGCTGGGTGATCTTGCAACTTGTACCATGTCGAAGTTTGATTTTCCCCATAGGGTTTCATTGATCGTGTACTCTTGAGTGCAGCTCGGGCTGAGAAGGTCGCAGCCATGGGAAAGTTGACAGTTAAGCCTATCTAGTGACAGCCCATCATAGGCTAGCTGGGTGATCTTGCAACTTGTATCATGCCGGAGTTTGATTTTCACCATAGGGTTTCATTGATCGCTTACTCGGCAACTTGTATCAAGCAGGATTTCTATTTTCCCCTTAGCGCTTCATTGATCGTGTACTCATGAGTGTAGCTCGGGCTGAGAATGACACAGCCATGGGAAAGTTGACAGTTAAGCCTATCTAGTGACAGCCCATCATAGGCTAGCTGGGTGATCTTGCAACTTGTACCATGTCGGAGTTTGATTTTCCCCATAGGGTTTCATTGATCGTGTACTCTTGAGTGCAGCTCGGGCTGAGAAGGTCGCAGCCATGGGAAAGTTGACAGTTAAGCCTATCTAGTGACAGCCCATCATAGGCTAGCTGGGTGATCTTGCAACTTGTACCATGTCGGAGTTTGATTTTCCCCATAGGGTTTCATTGATCGTGTAGTCTTGAGTATAGCTCGGGCTGAGAAGGTCGCAGCCATGGGAAAGTTGACAGTTAAGCCTATCTAGTGACAGCCCATCATAGGCTAGCTGGGTGATCTTGCAACTTGTATCATGCCGGAGTTTGATTTTCACCATAGGGTTTCATTGATCGCTTACTCGGCAACTTGTATCAAGCAGGATTTCTATTTTCCCCTTAGCGCTTCATTGATCGTGTACTCATGAGTGTAGCTCGGGCTGAGAATGACACAGCCATGGGAAAGTTGACAGTTAAGCCTGTCTAGTGACAGCCCATCATAGGCTAGCTGGGTGATCTTGCAACTTGTACCATGTCGGAGTTTGATTTTCCCCATAGGGTTTCATTGATCATGTACTCTTGAGTATAGCTCGGGCTGAGAAGGTCGCAGCCATGGGAAAGTTGACAGTTAAGCCTATCTAGTGACAGCCCATCATAGGCTAGCTGGGTGATCTTGCAACTTGTATCATGCCGGAGTTTGATTTTCACCATAGGGTTTCATTGATCGCTTACTCGGCAACTTGTATCAAGCAGGATTTCTATTTTCCCCTTAGCGCTTCATTTATCGTGTACTCTTGAGTGTAGCTCGGGCTGAGAATGACACAGCCATGGGAAAGTTGACAGTTAAGCCTATCTAGTGACAGCCCATCATAGGCTAGCTGGGTGATCTTGCAACATGTACCATGTCGGAGTTTGATTTTCCCCATAGGGTTTCATTGATCGTGAACTCTTGAGTGCAGCTCGGGCTGAGAAGGTCGCAGCCATGGGAAAGTTGACAGTTAAGCCTATCTAGTGACAGCCCATCATAGGCTAGCTGGGTGATCTTGCAACTTGTACCATGTCGGAGTTTGATTTTCCCCATAGGGTTTCATTGATCGTGTACTCTTGAGTATAGCTCGGGCTGAGAAGGTCGCAGCCATGGGAAAGTTGACAGTTAAGCCTATCTAGTGACAGCCCATCATAGGCTAGCTGGGTGATCTTGCAACTTGTATCATGCCGGAGTTTGATTTTCACCATAGGGTTTCATTGATCGCTTACTCGGCAACTTGTATCAAGCAGGATTTCTATTTTCCCCTTAGCGCTTCATTTATCGTGTACTCTTGAGTGTAGCTCGGGCTGAGAATGACACAGCCATGGGAAAGTTGACAGTTAAGCCTATCTAGTGACAGCCCATCATAGGCTAGCTGGGTGATCTTGCAACATGTACCATGTCGGAGTTTGATTTTCCCCATAGGGTTTCATTGATCGTGAACTCTTGAGTGCAGCTCGGGCTGAGAAGGTCGCAGCCATGGGAAAGTTGACAGTTAAGCCTATCTAGTGACAGCCCATCATAGGCTAGCTGGGTGATCTTGCAACTTGTACCATGTCGGAGTTTGATTTTCCCCATAGGGTTTCATTGATCGTGTACTCTTGAGTATAGCTCGGGCTGAGAAGGTCGCAGCCATGGGAAAGTTGACAGTTAAGCCTATCTAGTGACAGCCCATCATAGGCTAGCTGGGTGATCTTGCAACTTGTATCATGCCGGAGTTTGATTTTCACCATAGGGTTTCATTGATCGCTTACTCGGCAACTTGTATCAAGCAGGATTTCTATTTTCCCCTTAGCGCTTCATTGATCGTGTACTCATGAGTGTAGCTCGGGCTGAGAATGACACAGCCATGGGAAAGTTGACAGTTAAGCCTATCTAGTGACAGCCCATCATAGGCTAGCTGGGTGATCTTGCAACTTGTACCATGTCGGAGTTTGATTTTCCCCATAGGGTTTCATTGATCGTGTACTCTTGAGTGCAGCTCGGGCTGAGAAGGTCGCAGCCATGGGAAAGTTGACAGTTAAGCCTATCTAGTGACAGCCCATCATAGGCTAGCTGGGTGATCTTGCAACTTGTACCATGTCGGAGTTTGATTTTCCCCATAGGGTTTCATTGATCGTGTACTCTTGAGTATAGCTCGGGCTGAGAAGGTCGCAGCCATGGGAAAGTTGACAGTTAAGCCTATCTAGTGACAGCCCATCATAGGCTAGCTGGGTGATCTTGCAACTTGTATCATGCCGGAGTTTGATTTTCACCATAGGGTTTCATTGATCGCTTACTCGGCAACTTGTATCAAGCAGGATTTCTATTTTCCCCTTAGCGCTTCATTGATCGTGTACTCATGAGTGTAGCTCGGGCTGAGAATGACACAGCCATGGGAAAGTTGACAGTTAAGCCTATCTAGTGACAGCCCATCATAGGCTAGCTGGGTGATCTTGCAACTTGTACCATGTCGGAGTTTGATTTTCCCCATAGGGTTTCATTGATCGCTTACTCGGCAACTTGTATCAAGCAGGATTTCTATTTTCCCCTTAGCGCTTCATTGATCGTGTACTCTTGAGTGTAGCTCGGGCTGAGAATGACACAGCCATGGGAAAGTTGACAGTTAAGCCTATCTAGTGACAGCCCATCATAGGCTAGCTGGGTGATCTTGCAACTTGTACCATGTCGGAGTTTGATTTTCCCCATAGGGTTTCATTGATCGTGTAGTCTTGAGTATAGCTCGGGCTGAGAAGGTCGCAGCCATGGGAAAGTTGACAGTTAAGCCTATCTAGTGACAGCCCATCATAGGCTAGCTGGGTGATCTTGCAACTTGTACCATGTCGGAGTTTGATTTTCCCCATAGGGTTTCATTGATCGTGTACTCTTGAGTGCAGCTCGGGCTAAGAAGGTCGCAGCCATGGGAAAGTTGACAGTTAAGCCTATCTAGTGACAGCCCATCATAGGCTAGCTGGGTGATCTTGCAACTTGTATCATGCCGGAGTTTGATTTTCCCCATAGGGTTTCATTGATCGCTAACTCGGCAACTTGTATCAAGCAGGATTTCTATTTTCCCTTTAGCGCTTCATTTTATCGTGTACTCTTGAGTGTAGCTCGGGCTGAGAATGACACAGCCATGGGAAAGTTGACAGTTAAGCCTATCTAGTGACAGCCCATCATAGGCTAGCTGGGTGATCTTGCAACTTGTACCATGTCGGAGTTTGATTTTCCCCATAGGGTTTCATTGATCGTGTACTCTTGAGTATAGCTCGGGCTGAGAAGGTCGCAGCCATGGGAAAGTTGACAGTTAAGCCTATCTAGTGACAGCCCATCATAGGCTAGCTGGGTGATCTTGCAACTTGTATCATGCCGGAGTTTGATTTTCACCATAGGGTTTCATTGATCGCTTACTCGGCAACTTGTATCAAGCAGGATTTCTATTTTCCCCTTAGCGCTTCATTGATCGTGTACTCATGAGTGTAGCTCGGGCTGAGAATGACACAGCCATGGGAAAGTTGACAGTTAAGCCTATCTAGTGACAGCCCATCATAGGCTAGCTGGGTGATCTTGCAACTTGTACCATGTCGGAGTTTGATTTTCCCCATAGGGTTTCATTGATCGTGTACTCTTGAGTGCAGCTCGGGCTGAGAAGGTCGCAGCCATGGGAAAGTTGACAGTTAAGCCTATCTAGTGACAGCCCATCATAGGCTAGCTGGGTGATCTTGCAACTTGTACCATGTCGGAGTTTGATTTTCCCCATAGGGTTTCATTGATCGTGTACTCTTGAGTATAGCTCGGGCTGAGAAGGTCGCAGCCATGGGAAAGTTGACAGTTAAGCCTATCTAGTGACAGCCCATCATAGGCTAGCTGGGTGATCTTGCAACTTGTATCATGCCGGAGTTTGATTTTCCCCATAGGGTTTCATTGATCGCTAACTCGGCAACTTGTATCTAGCAGGATTTCTATTTTCCCCTTAGCGCTTCATTGATCGTGTACTCTTGAGTGTAGCTTGGGCTGAGAACGACGCAGCCATGGGAAAGTTGACAGTTAAGCCTATCTAGTGACAGCCCATCATAGGCTAGCTGGGTGATCTTGCAACTTGTACCATGTCGGAGTTTGATTTTCCCCATAGGGTTTCATTGATCGTGTACTCTTGAGTGCAGCTCGGGCTGAGAAGGTCGCAGCCATGGGAAAGTTGACAGTTAAGCCTATCTAGTGACAGCCCATCATAGGCTAGCTGGGTGATCTTGCAACTTGTACCATGTCGGAGTTTGATTTTCCCCATAGGGTTTCATTGATCGTGTACTCTTGAGTATAGCTCGGGCTGAGAAGGTCGCAGCCATGGGAAAGTTGACAGTTAAGCCTATCTAGTGACAGCCCATCATAGGCTAGCTGGGTGATCTTGCAACTTGTATCATGCCGGAGTTTGATTTTCACCTTAGGGTTTCATTGATCGCTTACTCGGCAACTTGTATCAAGCAGGATTTCTATTTTCCCCTTAGCGCTTCATTGATCGTGTACTCATGAGTGTAGCTCGGGCTGAGAATGACACAGCCATGGGAAAGTTGACAGTTAAGCCTATCTAGTGACAGCCCATCATAGGCTAGCTGGGTGATCTTGCAACTTGTACCATGTCGGAGTTTGATTTTCCCCATAGGGTTTCATTGATCGTGTACTCTTGAGTATAGCTCGGGCTGAGAAGGTCGCAGCCATGGGAAAGTTGACAGTTAAGCCTATCTAGTGACAGCCCATCATAGGCTAGCTGGGTGATCTTGCAACTTGTATCATGCCGGAGTTTGATTTTCACCATAGGGTTTCATTGATCGCTTACTCGGCAACTTGTATCAAGCAGGATTTCTATTTTCCCCTTAGCGCTTCATTGATCGTGTACTCATGAGTGTAGCTCGGGCTGAGAATGACACAGCCATGGGAAAGTTGACAGTTAAGCCTATCTAGTGACAGCCCATCATAGGCTAGCTGGGTGATCTTGCAACTTGTACCATGTCGGAGTTTGATTTTCCCCATAGGGTTTCATTGATCGTGTACTCTTGAGTGCAGCTCGGGCTGAGAAGGTCGCAGCCATGGGAAAGTTGACAGTTAAGCCTATCTAGTGACAGCCCATCATAGGCTAGCTGGGTGATCTTGCAACTTGTACCATGTCGGAGTTTGATTTTCCCCATAGGGTTTCATTGATCGTGTACTCTTGATTATAGCTCGGGCTGAGAAGGTCGCAGCCATGGGAAAGTTGACAGTTAAGCCTATCTAGTGACAGCCCATCATAGGCTAGCTGGGTGATCTTGCAACTTGTATCATGCCGGAGTTTGATTTTCACCATAGGGTTTCATTGATCGCTTACTCGGCAACTTGTATCAAGCAGGATTTCTATTTTCCCCTTAGCGCTTCATTGATCGTGTACTCTTGAGTGTAGCTCGGGCTGAGAATGACACAGCCATGGGAAAGTTGACAGTTAAGCCTATCTAGTGACAGCCCATCATAGGCTAGCTGGGTGATCTTGCAACATGTACCATGTCGGAGTTTGATTTTCCCCATAGGGTTTCATTGATCGTGAACTCTTGAGTGCAGCTCGGGCTGAGAAGGTCGCAGCCATGGGAAAGTTGACAGTTAAGCCTATCTAGTGACAGCCCATCATAGGCTAGCTGGGTGATCTTGCAACTTGTACCATGTCGGAGTTTGATTTTCCCCATAGGGTTTCATTGATCGTGTACTCTTGAGTATAGCTCGGGCTGAGAAGGTCGCAGCCATGGGAAAGTTGACAGTTAAGCCTATCTAGTGACAGCCCATCATAGGCTAGCTGGGTGATCTTGCAACTTGTATCATGCCGGAGTTTGATTTTCACCATAGGGTTTCATTGATCGCTTACTCGGCAACTTGCATCAAGCAGGATTTCTATTTTCCCCTTAGCGCTTCATTGATCGTGTACTCTTGAGTGTAGCTCGGGCTGAGAATGACACAGCCATGGGAAAGTTGACAGTTAAGCCTATCTAGTGACAGCCCATCATAGGCTAGCTGGGTGATCTTGCAACTTGTACCATGTCGGAGTTTGATTTTCCCCATAGGGTTTCATTGATCGTGTACTCTTGAGTGCAGCTCGGGCTGAGAAGGTCGCAGCCATGGGAAAGTTGACAGTTAAGCCTATCTAGTGACAGCCCATCATAGGCTAGCTGGGTGATCTTGCAACTTGTATCATGCCGGAGTTTGATTTTCACCATAGGGTTTCATTGATCGCTTACTCGGCAACTTGTATCAAGCAGGATTTCTATTTTCCCCTTAGCGCTTCATTGATCGTGTACTCATGAGTGTAGCTCGGGCTGAGAATGACACAGCCATGGGAAAGTTGACAGTTAAGCCTATCTAGTGACAGCCCATCATAGGCTAGCTGGGTGATCTTGCAACTTGTACCATGTCGGAGTTTGATTTTCCCCATAGGGTTTCATTGATCGTGTACTCTTGAGTGCAGCTCGGGCTGAGAAGGTCGCAGCCATGGGAAAGTTGACAGTTAAGCCTATCTAGTGACAGCCCATCATAGGCTAGCTGGGTGATCTTGCAACTTGTACCATGTCGGAGTTTGATTTTCCCCATAGGGTTTCATTGATCGTGTAGTCTTGAGTATAGCTCGGGCTGAGAAGGTCGCAGCCATGGGAAAGTTGACAGTTAAGCCTATCTAGTGACAGCCCATCATAGGCTAGCTGGGTGATCTTGCAACTTGTATCATGCCGGAGTTTGATTTTCACCATAGGGTTTCATTGATCGCTTACTCGGCAACTTGTATCAAGCAGGATTTCTATTTTCCCCTTAGCGCTTCATTGATCGTGTACTCATGAGTGTAGCTCGGGCTGACAATGACACAGCCATGGGAAAGTTGACAGTTAAGCCTGTCTAGTGACAGCCCATCATAGGCTAGCTGGGTGATCTTGCAACTTGTACCATGTCGGAGTTTGATTTTCCCCATAGGGTTTCATTGATCGTGTACTCTTGAGTATAGCTCGGGCTGAGAAGGTCGCAGCCATGGGAAAGTTGACAGTTAAGCCTATCTAGTGACAGCCCATCATAGGCTAGCTGGGTGATCTTGCAACTTGTATCATGCCGGAGTTTGATTTTCACCATAGGGTTTCATTGATCGCTTACTCGGCAACTTGTATCAAGCAGGATTTCTATTTTCCCCTTAGCGCTTCATTTATCGTGTACTCTTGAGTGTAGCTCGGGCTGAGAATGACACAGCCATGGGAAAGTTGACAGTTAAGCCTATCTAGTGACAGCCCATCATAGGCTAGCTGGGTGATCTTGCAACATGTACCATGTCGGAGTTTGATTTTCCCCATAGGGTTTCATTGATCGTGAACTCTTGAGTGCAGCTCGGGCTGAGAAGGTCGCAGCCATGGGAAAGTTGACAGTTAAGCCTATCTAGTGACAGCCCATCATAGGCTAGCTGGGTGATCTTGCAACTTGTACCATGTCGGAGTTTGATTTTCCCCATAGGGTTTCATTGATCGTGTACTCTTGAGTATAGCTCGGGCTGAGAAGGTCGCAGCCATGGCAAAGTTGACAGTTAAGCCTATCTAGTGACAGCCCATCATAGGCTAGCTGGGTGATCTTGCAACTTGTATCATGCCGGAGTTTGATTTTCACCATAGGGTTTCATTGATCGCTTACTCGGCAACTTGTATCAAGCAGGATTTCTATTTTCCCCTTAGCGCTTCATTTATCGTGTACTCTTGAGTGTAGCTCGGGCTGAGAATGACACAGCCATGGGAAAGTTGACAGTTAAGCCTATCTAGTGACAGCCCATCATAGGCTAGCTGGGTGATCTTGCAACATGTACCATGTCGGAGTTTGATTTTCCCCATAGGGTTTCATTGATCGTGAACTCTTGAGTGCAGCTCGGGCTGAGAAGGTCGCAGCCATGGGAAAGTTGACAGTTAAGCCTATCTAGTGACAGCCCATCATAGGCTAGCTGGGTGATCTTGCAACTTGTACCATGTCGGAGTTTGATTTTCCCCATAGGGTTTCATTGATCGTGTACTCTTGAGTATAGCTCGGGCTGAGAAGGTCGCAGCCATGGGAAAGTTGACAGTTAAGCCTATCTAGTGACAGCCCATCATAGGCTAGCTGGGTGATCTTGCAACTTGTATCATGCCGGAGTTTGATTTTCACCATAGGGTTTCATTGATCGCTTACTCGGCAACTTGTATCAAGCAGGATTTCTATTTTCCCCTTAGCGCTTCATTGATCGTGTACTCATGAGTGTAGCTCGGGCTGAGAATGACACAGCCATGGGAAAGTTGACAGTTAAGCCTATCTAGTGACAGCCCATCATAGGCTAGCTGGGTGATCTTGCAACTTGTACCATGTCGGAGTTTGATTTTCCCCATAGGGTTTCATTGATCGTGTACTCTTGAGTGCAGCTCGGGCTGAGAAGGTCGCAGCCATGGGAAAGTTGACAGTTAAGCCTATCTAGTGACAGCCCATCATAGGCTAGCTGGGTGATCTTGCAACTTGTACCATGTCGGAGTTTGATTTTCCCCATAGGGTTTCATTGATCGTGTACTCTTGAGTATAGCTCGGGCTGAGAAGGTCGCAGCCATGGGAAAGTTGACAGTTAAGCCTATCTAGTGACAGCCCATCATAGGCTAGCTGGGTGATCTTGCAACTTGTATCATGCCGGAGTTTGATTTTCACCATAGGGTTTCATTGATCGCTTACTCGGCAACTTGTATCAAGCAGGATTTCTATTTTCCCCTTAGCGCTTCATTGATCGTGTACTCATGAGTGTAGCTCGGGCTGAGAATGACACAGCCATGGGAAAGTTGACAGTTAAGCCTATCTAGTGACAGCCCATCATAGGCTAGCTGGGTGATCTTGCAACTTGTACCATGTCGGAGTTTGATTTTCCCCATAGGGTTTCATTGATCGTGTACTCTTGAGTGCAGCTCGGGCTGAGAAGGTCGCAGCCATGGGAAAGTTGACAGTTAAGCCTATCTAGTGACAGCCCATCATAGGCTAGCTGGGTGATCTTGCAACTTGTACCATGTCGGAGTTTGATTTTCCCCATAGGGTTTCATTGATCGTGTACTCTTGAGTATAGCTCGGGCTGAGAAGGTCGCAGCCATGGGAAAGTTGACAGTTAAGCCTATCTAGTGACAGCCCATCATAGGCTAGCTGGGTGATCTTGCAACTTGTATCATGCCGGAGTTTGATTTTCACCATAGGGTTTCATTGATCGCTTACTCGGCAACTTGTATCAAGCAGGATTTCTATTTTCCCCTTAGCGCTTTATTGATCGTGTACTCATGAGTGTAGCTCGGGCTGAGAATGACACAGCCATGGGAAAGTTGACAGTTAAGCCTATCTAGTGACAGCCCATCATAGGCTAGCTGGGTGATCTTGCAACTTGTACCATGTCGGAGTTTGATTTTCCCCATAGGGTTTCATTGATCGCTTACTCGGCAACTTGTATCAAGCAGGATTTCTATTTTCCCCTTAGCGCTTCATTGATCGTGTACTCTTGAGTGTAGCTCGGGCTGAGAATGACACAGCCATGGGAAAGTTGACAGTTAAGCCTATCTAGTGACAGCCCATCATAGGCTAGCTGGGTGATCTTGCAACTTGTACCATGTCGGAGTTTGATTTTCCCCTTAGGGTTTCATTGATCGTGTAGTCTTGAGTATAGCTCGGGCTGAGAAGGTCGCAGCCATGGGAAAGTTGACAGTTAAGCCTATCTAGTGACAGCCCATCATAGGCTAGCTGGGTGATCTTGCAACTTGTACCATGTCGGAGTTTGATTTTCCCCATAGGGTTTCATTGATCGTGTACTCTTGAGTGCAGCTCGGGCTAAGAAGGTCGCAGCCATGGGAAAGTTGACAGTTAAGCCTATCTAGTGACAGCCCATCATAGGCTAGCTGGGTGATCTTGCAACTTGTATCATGCCGGAGTTTGATTTTCCCCATAGGGTTTCATTGATCGCTAACTCGGCAACTTGTATCAAGCAGGATTTCTATTTTCCCTTTAGCGCTTCATTTTATCGTGTACTCTTGAGTGTAGCTCGGGCTGAGAATGACACAGCCATGGGAAAGTTGACAGTTAAGCCTATCTAGTGACAGCCCATCATAGGCTAGCTGGGTGATCTTGCAACTTGTACCATGTCGGAGTTTGATTTTCCCCATAGGGTTTCATTGATCGTGTACTCTTGAGTATAGCTCGGGCTGAGAAGGTCGCAGCCATGGGAAAGTTGACAGTTAAGCCTATCTAGTGACAGCCCATCATAGGCTAGCTGGGTGATCTTGCAACTTGTATCATGCCGGAGTTTGATTTTCACCATAGGGTTTCATTGATCGCTTACTCGGCAACTTGTATCAAGCAGGATTTCTATTTTCCCCTTAGCGCTTCATTGATCGTGTACTCATGAGTGTAGCTCGGGCTGAGAATGACACAGCCATGGGAAAGTTGACAGTTAAGCCTATCTAGTGACAGCCCATCATAGGCTAGCTGGGTGATCTTGCAACTTGTACCATGTCGGAGTTTGATTTTCCCCATAGGGTTTCATTGATCGTGTACTCTTGAGTGCAGCTCGGGCTGAGAAGGTCGCAGCCATGGGAAAGTTGACAGTTAAGCCTATCTAGTGACAGCCCATCATAGGCTAGCTGGGTGATCTTGCAACTTGTATCATGCCGGAGTTTGATTTTCACCATAGGGTTTCATTGATCGCTTACTCGGCAACTTGTATCAAGCAGGATTTCTATTTTCCCCTTAGCGCTTCATTGATCGTGTACTCATGAGTGTAGCTCGGGCTGAGAATGACACAGCCATGGGAAAGTTGACAGTTAAGCCTATCTAGTGACAGCCCATCATAGGCTAGCTGGGTGATCTTGCAACTTGTACCATGTCGGAGTTTGATTTTCCCCATAGGGTTTCATTGATCGTGTACTCTTGAGTGCAGCTCGGGCTGAGAAGGTCGCAGCCATGGGAAAGTTGACAGTTAAGCCTATCTAGTGACAGGCCATCATAGGCTAGCTGGGTGATCTTGCAACTTGTACCATGTCGGAGTTTGATTTTCCCCATAGGGTTTCATTGATCGTGTACTCTTGAGTATAGCTCGGGCTGAGAAGGTCGCAGCCATGGGAAAGTTGACAGTTAAGCCTATCTAGTGACAGCCCATCATAGGCTAGCTGGGTGATCTTGCAACTTGTATCATGCCGGAGTTTGATTTTCACCATAGGGTTTCATTGATCGCTTACTCGGCAACTTGTATCAAGCAGGATTTCTATTTTCCCCTTAGCGCTTCATTGATCGTGTACTCATGAGTGTAGCTCGGGCTGAGAATGACACAGCCATGGGAAAGTTGACAGTTAAGCCTATCTAGTGACAGCCCATCATAGGCTAGCTGGGTGATCTTGCAACTTGTACCATGTCGGAGTTTGATTTTCCCCATAGGGTTTCATTGATCGTGTACTCTTGAGTGCAGCTCGGGCTGAGAAGGTCGCAGCCATGGGAAAGTTGACAGTTAAGCCTATCTAGTGACAGCCCATCATAGGCTAGCTGGGTGATCTTGCAACTTGTACCATGTCGGAGTTTGATTTTCCCCATAGGGTTTCATTGATCGTGTACTCTTGATTATAGCTCGGGCTGAGAAGGTCGCAGCCATGGGAAAGTTGACAGTTAAGCCTATCTAGTGACAGCCCATCATAGGCTAGCTGGGTGATCTTGCAACTTGTATCATGCCGGAGTTTGATTTTCACCATAGGGTTTCATTGATCGCTTACTCGGCAACTTGTATCAAGCAGGATTTCTATTTTCCCCTTAGCGCTTCATTGATCGTGTACTCATGAGTGTAGCTCGGGCTGAGAATGACACAGCCATGGGAAAGTTGACAGTTAAGCCTGTCTAGTGACAGCCCATCATAGGCTAGCTGGGTGATCTTGCAACTTGTACCATGTCGGAGTTTGATTTTCCCCATAGGGTTTCATTGATCATGTACTCTTGAGTATAGCTCGGGCTGAGAAGGTCGCAGCCATGGGAAAGTTGACAGTTAAGCCTATCTAGTGACAGCCCATCATAGGCTAGCTGGGTGATCTTGCAACTTGTATCATGCCGGAGTTTGATTTTCACCATAGGGTTTCATTGATCGCTTACTCGGCAACTTGTATCAAGCAGGATTTCTATTTTCCCCTTAGCGCTTCATTTATCGTGTACTCTTGAGTGTAGCTCGGGCTGAGAATGACACAGCCATGGGAAAGTTGACAGTTAAGCCTATCTAGTGACAGCCCATCATAGGCTAGCTGGGTGATCTTGCAACATGTACCATGTCGGAGTTTGATTTTCCCCATAGGGTTTCATTGATCGTGAACTCTTGAGTGCAGCTCGGGCTGAGAAGGTCGCAGCCATGGGAAAGTTGACAGTTAAGCCTATCTAGTGACAGGCCATCATAGGCTAGCTGGGTGATCTTGCAACTTGTACCATGTCGGAGTTTGATTTTCCCCATAGGGTTTCATTGATCGTGTACTCTTGAGTATAGCTCGGGCTGAGAAGGTCGCAGCCATGGGAAAGTTGACAGTTAAGCCTATCTAGTGACAGCCCATCATAGGCTAGCTGGGTGATCTTGCAACTTGTATCATGCCGGAGTTTGATTTTCACCATAGGGTTTCATTGATCGCTTACTCGGCAACTTGTATCAAGCAGGATTTCTATTTTCCCCTTAGCGCTTCATTGATCGTGTACTCATGAGTGTAGCTCGGGCTGAGAATGACACAGCCATGGGAAAGTTGACAGTTAAGCCTATCTAGTGACAGCCCATCATAGGCTAGCTGGGTGATCTTGCAACTTGTACCATGTCGGAGTTTGATTTTCCCCATAGGGTTTCATTGATCGTGTACTCTTGAGTGCAGCTCGGCTGAGAAGGTCGCAGCCATGGGAAAGTTGACAGTTAAGCCTATCTAGTGACAGCCCATCATAGGCTAGCTGGGTGATCTTGCAACTTGTACCATGTCGGAGTTTGATTTTCCCCATAGGGTTTCATTGATCGTGTACTCTTGATTATAGCTCGGGCTGAGAAGGTCGCAGCCATGGGAAAGTTGACAGTTAAGCCTATCTAGTGACAGCCCATCATAGGCTAGCTGGGTGATCTTGCAACTTGTATCATGCCGGAGTTTGATTTTCACCATAGGGTTTCATTGATCGCTTACTCGGCAACTTGTATCAAGCAGGATTTCTATTTTCCCCTTAGCGCTTCATTGATCGTGTACTCTTGAGTGTAGCTCGGGCTGAGAATGACACAGCCATGGGAAAGTTGACAGTTAAGCCTATCTAGTGACAGCCCATCATAGGCTAGCTGGGTGATCTTGCAACATGTACCATGTCGGAGTTTGATTTTCCCCATAGGGTTTCATTGATCGTGAACTCTTGAGTGCAGCTCGGGCTGAGAAGGTCGCAGCCATGGGAAAGTTGACAGTTAAGCCTATCTAGTGACAGCCCATCATAGGCTAGCTGGGTGATCTTGCAACTTGTACCATGTCGGAGTTTGATTTTCCCCATAGGGTTTCATTGATCGTGTACTCTTGAGTATAGCTCGGGCTGAGAAGGTCGCAGCCATGGGAAAGTTGACAGTTAAGCCTATCTAGTGACAGCCCATCATAGGCTAGCTGGGTGATCTTGCAACTTGTATCATGCCGGAGTTTGATTTTCACCATAGGGTTTCATTGATCGCTTACTCGGCAACTTGCATCAAGCAGGATTTCTATTTTCCCCTTAGCGCTTCATTGATCGTGTACTCTTGAGTGTAGCTCGGGCTGAGAATGACACAGCCATGGGAAAGTTGACAGTTAAGCCTATCTAGTGACAGCCCATCATAGGCTAGCTGGGTGATCTTGCAACTTGTACCATGTCGGAGTTTGATTTTCCCCATAGGGTTTCATTGATCGTGTACTCTTGAGTGCAGCTCGGGCTGAGAAGGTCGCAGCCATGGGAAAGTTGACAGTTAAGCCTATCTAGTGACAGCCCATCATAGGCTAGCTGGGTGATCTTGCAACTTGTATCATGCCGGAGTTTGATTTTCACCATAGGGTTTCATTGATCGCTTACTCGGCAACTTGTATCAAGCAGGATTTCTATTTTCCCCTTAGCGCTTCATTGATCGTGTACTCATGAGTGTAGCTCGGGCTGAGAATGACACAGCCATGGGAAAGTTGACAGTTAAGCCTATCTAGTGACAGCCCATCATAGGCTAGCTGGGTGATCTTGCAACTTGTACCATGTCGGAGTTTGATTTTCCCCATAGGGTTTCATTGATCGTGTACTCTTGAGTGCAGCTCGGGCTGAGAAGGTCGCAGCCATGGGAAAGTTGACAGTTAAGCCTATCTAGTGACAGCCCATCATAGGCTAGCTGGGTGATCTTGCAACTTGTACCATGTCGGAGTTTGATTTTCCCCATAGGGTTTCATTGATCGTGTAGTCTTGAGTATAGCTCGGGCTGAGAAGGTCGCAGCCATGGGAAAGTTGACAGTTAAGCCTATCTAGTGACAGCCCATCATAGGCTAGCTGGGTGATCTTGCAACTTGTATCATGCCGGAGTTTGATTTTCACCATAGGGTTTCATTGATCGCTTACTCGGCAACTTGTATCAAGCAGGATTTCTATTTTCCCCTTAGCGCTTCATTGATCGTGTACTCATGAGTGTAGCTCGGGCTGAGAATGACACAGCCATGGGAAAGTTGACAGTTAAGCCTGTCTAGTGACAGCCCATCATAGGCTAGCTGGGTGATCTTGCAACTTGTATCATGCCGGAGTTTGATTTTCACCATAGGGTTTCATTGATCGCTTACTCGGCAACTTGTATCAAGCAGGATTTCTATTTTCCCCTTAGCGCTTCATTGATCGTGTACTCATGAGTGTAGCTCGGGCTGAGAATGACACAGCCATGGGAAAGTTGACAGTTAAGCCTGTCTAGTGACAGCCCATCATAGGCTAGCTGGGTGATCTTGCAACTTGTACCATGTCGGAGTTTGATTTTCCCCATAGGGTTTCATTGATCATGTACTCTTGAGTATAGCTCGGGCTGAGAAGGTCGCAGCCATGGGAAAGTTGACAGTTAAGCCTATCTAGTGACAGCCCATCATAGGCTAGCTGGGTGATCTTGCAACTTGTATCATGCCGGAGTTTGATTTTCACCATAGGGTTTCATTGATCGCTTACTCGGCAACTTGTATCAAGCAGGATTTCTATTTTCCCCTTAGCGCTTCATTTATCGTGTACTCTTGAGCGTAGCTCGGGCTGAGAATGACACAGCCATGGGAAAGTTGACAGTTAAGCCTATCTAGTGACAGCCCATCATAGGCTAGCTGGGTGATCTTGCAACATGTACCATGTCGGAGTTTGATTTTCCCCATAGGGTTTCATTGATCGTGAACTCTTGAGTGCAGCTCGGGCTGAGAAGGTCGCAGCCATGGGAAAGTTGACAGTTAAGCCTATCTAGTGACAGCCCATCATAGGCTAGCTGGGTGATCTTGCAACTTGTACCATGTCGGAGTTTGATTTTCCCCATAGGGTTTCATTGATCGTGTACTCTTGAGTATAGCTCGGGCTGAGAAGGTCGCAGCCATGGGAAAGTTGACAGTTAAGCCTATCTAGTGACAGCCCATCATAGGCTAGCTGGGTGATCTTGCAACTTGTATCATGCCGGAGTTTGATTTTCACCATAGGGTTTCATTGATCGCTTACTCGGCAACTTGTATCAAGCAGGATTTCTATTTTCCCCTTAGCGCTTCATTTATCGTGTACTCTTGAGTGTAGCTCGGGCTGAGAATGACACAGCCATGGGAAAGTTGACAGTTAAGCCTATCTAGTGACAGCCCATCATAGGCTAGCTGGGTGATCTTGCAACATGTACCATGTCGGAGTTTGATTTTCCCCATAGGGTTTCATTGATCGTGAACTCTTGAGTGCAGCTCGGGCTGAGAAGGTCGCAGCCATGGGAAAGTTGACAGTTAAGCCTATCTAGTGACAGCCCATCATAGGCTAGCTGGGTGATCTTGCAACTTGTACCATGTCGGAGTTTGATTTTCCCCATAGGGTTTCATTGATCGTGTACTCTTGAGTATAGCTCGGGCTGAGAAGGTCGCAGCCATGGGAAAGTTGACAGTTAAGCCTATCTAGTGACAGCCCATCATAGGCTAGCTGGGTGATCTTGCAACTTGTATCATGCCGGAGTTTGATTTTCACCATAGGGTTTCATTGATCGCTTACTCGGCAACTTGTATCAAGCAGGATTTCTATTTTCCCCTTAGCGCTTCATTTATCGTGTACTCTTGAGTGTAGCTCGGGCTGAGAATGACACAGCCATGGGAAAGTTGACAGTTAAGCCTATCTAGTGACAGCCCATCATAGGCTAGCTGGGTGATCTTGCAACATGTACCATGTCGGAGTTTGATTTTCCCCATAGGGTTTCATTGATCGTGAACTCTTGAGTGCAGCTCGGGCTGAGAAGGTCGCAGCCATGGGAAAGTTGACAGTTAAGCCTATCTAGTGACAGGCCATCATAGGCTAGCTGGGTGATCTTGCAACTTGTACCATGTCGGAGTTTGATTTTCCCCATAGGGTTTCATTGATCGTGTACTCTTGAGTATAGCTCGGGCTGAGAAGGTCGCAGCCATGGGAAAGTTGACAGTTAAGCCTATCTAGTGACAGCCCATCATAGGCTAGCTGGGTGATCTTGCAACTTGTATCATGCCGGAGTTTGATTTTCACCATAGGGTTTCATTGATCGCTTACTCGGCAACTTGTATCAAGCAGGATTTCTATTTTCCCCTTAGCGCTTCATTGATCGTGTACTCATGAGTGTAGCTCGGGCTGAGAATGACACAGCCATGGGAAAGTTGACAGTTAAGCCTATCTAGTGACAGCCCATCATAGGCTAGCTGGGTGATCTTGCAACATGTACCATGTCGGAGTTTGATTTTCCCCATAGGGTTTCATTGATCGTGAACTCTTGAGTGCAGCTCGGGCTGAGAAGGTCGCAGCCATGGGAAAGTTGACAGTTAAGCCTATCTAGTGACAGCCCATCATAGGCTAGCTGGGTGATCTTGCAACTTGTACCATGTCGGAGTTTGATTTTCCCCATAGGGTTTCATTGATCGTGTACTCTTGAGTATAGCTCGGGCTGAGAAGGTCGCAGCCATGGGAAAGTTGACAGTTAAGCCTATCTAGTGACAGCCCATCATAGGCTAGCTGGGTGATCTTGCAACTTGTATCATGCCGGAGTTTGATTTTCACCATAGGGTTTCATTGATCGCTTACTCGGCAACTTGTATCAAGCAGGATTTCTATTTTCCCCTTAGCGCTTCATTTATCGTGTACTCTTGAGTGTAGCTCGGGCTGAGAATGACACAGCCATGGGAAAGTTGACAGTTAAGCCTATCTAGTGACAGCCCATCATAGGCTAGCTGGGTGATCTTGCAACATGTACCATGTCGGAGTTTGATTTTCCCCATAGGGTTTCATTGATCGTGAACTCTTGAGTGCAGCTCGGGCTGAGAAGGTCGCAGCCATGGGAAAGTTGACAGTTAAGCCTATCTAGTGACAGCCCATCATAGGCTAGCTGGGTGATCTTGCAACTTGTACCATGTCGGAGTTTGATTTTCCCCATAGGGTTTCATTGATCGTGTACTCTTGAGTATAGCTCGGGCTGAGAAGGTCGCAGCCATGGGAAAGTTGACAGTTAAGCCTATCTAGTGACAGCCCATCATAGGCTAGCTGGGTGATCTTGCAACTTGTATCATGCCGGAGTTTGATTTTCACCATAGGGTTTCATTGATCGCTTACTCGGCAACTTGTATCAAGCAGGATTTCTATTTTCCCCTTAGCGCTTCATTTATCGTGTACTCTTGAGTGTAGCTCGGGCTGAGAATGACACAGCCATGGGAAAGTTGACAGTTAAGCCTATCTAGTGACAGCCCATCATAGGCTAGCTGGGTGATCTTGCAACATGTACCATGTCGGAGTTTGATTTTCCCCATAGGGTTTCATTGATCGTGAACTCTTGAGTGCAGCTCGGGCTGAGAAGGTCGCAGCCATGGGAAAGTTGACAGTTAAGCCTATCTAGTGACAGGCCATCATAGGCTAGCTGGGTGATCTTGCAACTTGTACCATGTCGGAGTTTGATTTTCCCCATAGGGTTTCATTGATCGTGTACTCTTGAGTATAGCTCGGGCTGAGAAGGTCGCAGCCATGGGAAAGTTGACAGTTAAGCCTATCTAGTGACAGCCCATCATAGGCTAGCTGGGTGATCTTGCAACTTGTATCATGCCGGAGTTTGATTTTCACCATAGGGTTTCATTGATCGCTTACTCGGCAACTTGTATCAAGCAGGATTTCTATTTTCCCCTTAGCGCTTCATTGATCGTGTACTCATGAGTGTAGCTCGGGCTGAGAATGACACAGCCATGGGAAAGTTGACAGTTAAGCCTATCTAGTGACAGCCCATCATAGGCTAGCTGGGTGATCTTGCAACTTGTACCATGTCGGAGTTTGATTTTCCCCATAGGGTTTCATTGATCGTGTACTCTTGAGTGCAGCTCGGGCTGAGAAGGTCGCAGCCATGGGAAAGTTGACAGTTAAGCCTATCTAGTGACAGCCCATCATAGGCTAGCTGGGTGATCTTGCAACTTGTACCATGTCGGAGTTTGATTTTCCCCATAGGGTTTCATTGATCGTGTACTCTTGATTATAGCTCGGGCTGAGAAGGTCGCAGCCATGGAAAGTTGACAGTTAAGCCTATCTAGTGACAGCCCATCATAGGCTAGCTGGGTGATCTTGCAACTTGTATCATGCCGGAGTTTGATTTTCACCATAGGGTTTCATTGATCGCTTACTCGGCAACTTGTATCAAGCAGGATTTCTATTTTCCCCTTAGCGCTTCATTGATCGTGTACTCATGAGTGTAGCTCGGGCTGAGAATGACACAGCCATGGGAAAGTTGACAGTTAAGCCTGTCTAGTGACAGCCATCATAGGCTAGCTGGGTGATCTTGCAACTTGTACCATGTCGGAGTTTGATTTTCCCCATAGGGTTTCATTGATCATGTACTCTTGAGTATAGCTCGGGCTGAGAAGGTCGCAGCCATGGGAAAGTTGACAGTTAAGCCTATCTAGTGACAGCCATCATAGGCTAGCTGGGTGATCTTGCAACTTGTATCATGCCGGAGTTTGATTTTCACCATAGGGTTTCATTGATCGCTTACTCGGCAACTTGTATCAAGCAGGATTTCTATTTTCCCCTTAGCGCTTCATTTATCGTGTACTCTTGAGTGTAGCTCGGGCTGAGAATGACACAGCCATGGGAAAGTTGACAGTTAAGCCTATCTAGTGACAGCCCATCATAGGCTAGCTGGGTGATCTTGCAACATGTACCATGTCGGAGTTTGATTTTCCCCATAGGGTTTCATTGATCGTGAACTCTTGAGTGCAGCTCGGGCTGAGAAGGTCGCAGCCATGGGAAAGTTGACAGTTAAGCCTATCTAGTGACAGCCCATCATAGGCTAGCTGGGTGATCTTGCAACTTGTACCATGTCGGAGTTTGATTTTCCCCATAGGGTTTCATTGATCGTGTACTCTTGAGTATAGCTCGGGCTGAGAAGGTCGCAGCCATGGGAAAGTTGACAGTTAAGCCTATCTAGTGACAGCCCATCATAGGCTAGCTGGGTGATCTTGCAACTTGTATCATGCCGGAGTTTGATTTTCACCATAGGGTTTCATTGATCGCTTACTCGGCAACTTGTATCAAGCAGGATTTCTATTTTCCCCTTAGCGCTTCATTTATCGTGTACTCTTGAGTGTAGCTCGGGCTGAGAATGACACAGCCATGGGAAAGTTGACAGTTAAGCCTATCTAGTGACAGCCCATCATAGGCTAGCTGGGTGATCTTGCAACATGTACCATGTCGGAGTTTGATTTTCCCCATAGGGTTTCATTGATCGTGAACTCTTGAGTGCAGCTCGGGCTGAGAAGGTCGCAGCCATGGGAAAGTTGACAGTTAAGCCTATCTAGTGACAGGCCATCATAGGCTAGCTGGGTGATCTTGCAACTTGTACCATGTCGGAGTTTGATTTTCCCCATAGGGTTTCATTGATCGTGTACTCTTGAGTATAGCTCGGGCTGAGAAGGTCGCAGCCATGGGAAAGTTGACAGTTAAGCCTATCTAGTGACAGCCCATCATAGGCTAGCTGGGTGATCTTGCAACTTGTATCATGCCGGAGTTTGATTTTCACCATAGGGTTTCATTGATCGCTTACTCGGCAACTTGTATCAAGCAGGATTTCTATTTTCCCTTAGCGCTTCATTGATCGTGTACTCATGAGTGTAGCTCGGGCTGAGAATGACACAGCCATGGGAAAGTTGACAGTTAAGCCTGTCTAGTGACAGCCCATCATAGGCTAGCTGGGTGATCTTGCAACTTGTACCATGTCGGAGTTTGATTTTCCCCATAGGGTTTCATTGATCATGTACTCTTGAGTATAGCTCGGGCTGAGAAGGTCGCAGCCATGGGAAAGTTGACAGTTAAGCCTATCTAGTGACAGCCCATCATAGGCTAGCTGGGTGATCTTGCAACTTGTATCATGCCGGAGTTTGATTTTCACCATAGGGTTTCATTGATCGCTTACTCGGCAACTTGTATCAAGCAGGATTTCTATTTTCCCCCTTAGCGCTTCATTTATCGTGTACTCTTGAGTGTAGCTCGGGCTGAGAATGACACAGCCATGGGAAAGTTGACAGTTAAGCCTATCTAGTGACAGCCCATCATAGGCTAGCTGGGTGATCTTGCAACATGTACCATGTCGGAGTTTGATTTTCCCATAGGGTTTCATTGATCGTGAACTCTTGAGTGCAGCTCGGGCTGAGAAGGTCGCAGCCATGGGAAAGTTGACAGTTAAGCCTATCTAGTGACAGGCCATCATAGGCTAGCTGGGTGATCTTGCAACTTGTACCATGTCGGAGTTTGATTTTCCCCATAGGGTTTCATTGATCGTGTACTCTTGAGTATAGCTCGGGCTGAGAAGGTCGCAGCCATGGGAAAGTTGACAGTTAAGCCTATCTAGTGACAGCCCATCATAGGCTAGCTGGGTGATCTTGCAACTTGTATCATGCCGGAGTTGATTTTCACCATAGGGTTTCATTGATCGCTTACTCGGCAACTTGTATCAAGCAGGATTTCTATTTTCCCCTTAGCGCTTCATTGATCGTGTACTCATGAGTGTAGCTCGGGCTGAGAATGACACAGCCATGGGAAAGTTGACAGTTAAGCCTATCTAGTGACAGCCCATCATAGGCTAGCTGGGTGATCTTGCAACTTGTACCATGTCGGAGTTTGATTTTCCCCATAGGGTTTCATTGATCGTGTACTCTTGAGTGCAGCTCGGGCTGAGAAGGTCGCAGCCATGGGAAAGTTGACAGTTAAGCCTATCTAGTGACAGCCCATCATAGGCTAGCTGGGTGATCTTGCAACTTGTACCATGTCGGAGTTTGATTTTCCCCATAGGGTTTCATTGATCGTGTACTCTTGATTATAGCTCGGGCTGAGAAGGTCGCAGCCATGGGAAAGTTGACAGTTAAGCCTATCTAGTGACAGCCCATCATAGGCTAGCTGGGTGATCTTGCAACTTGTATCATGCCGGAGTTTGATTTTCACCATAGGGTTTCATTGATCGCTTACTCGGCAACTTGTATCAAGCAGGATTTCTATTTTCCCCTTAGCGCTTCATTGATCGTGTACTCTTGAGTGTAGCTCGGGCTGAGATGACACAGCCATGGGAAAGTTGACAGTTAAGCCTATCTAGTGACAGCCCATCATAGGCTAGCTGGGTGATCTTGCAACATGTACCATGTCGGAGTTTGATTTTCCCCATAGGGTTTCATTGATCGTGAACTCTTGAGTGCAGCTCGGGCTGAGAAGGTCGCAGCCATGGAAAGTTGACAGTTAAGCCTATCTAGTGACAGCCCATCATAGGCTAGCTGGGTGATCTTGCAACTTGTACCATGTCGGAGTTTGATTTTCCCCATAGGGTTTCATTGATCGTGTACTCTTGAGTATAGCTCGGGCTGAGAAGGTCGCAGCCATGGGAAAGTTGACAGTTAAGCCTATCTAGTGACAGCACATCATAGGCTAGCTGGGTGATCTTGCAACTTGTATCATGCCGGAGTTTGATTTTCACCATAGGGTTTCATTGATCGCTTACTCGGCAACTTGCATCAAGCAGGATTTCTATTTTCCCCTTAGCGCTTCATTGATCGTGTACTCTTGAGTGTAGCTCGGGCTGAGAATGACACAGCCATGGGAAAGTTGACAGTTAAGCCTATCTAGTGACAGCCCATCATAGGCTAGCTGGGTGATCTTGCAACTTGTACCATGTCGGAGTTTGATTTTCCCCATAGGGTTTCATTGATCGTGTACTCTTGAGTGCAGCTCGGGCTGAGAAGGTCGCAGCCATGGGAAAGTTGACAGTTAAGCCTATCTAGTGACAGCCCATCATAGGCTAGCTGGGTGATCTTGCAACTTGTATCATGCCGGAGTTTGATTTTCACCATAGGGTTTCATTGATCGCTTACTCGGCAACTTGTATCAAGCAGGATTTCTATTTTCCCCTTAGCGCTTCATTGATCGTGTACTCATGAGTGTAGCTCGGGCTGAGAATGACACAGCCATGGGAAAGTTGACAGTTAAGCCTATCTAGTGACAGCCCATCATAGGCTAGCTGGGTGATCTTGCAACTTGTACCATGTCGGAGTTTGATTTTCCCCATAGGGTTTCATTGATCGTGTACTCTTGAGTGCAGCTCGGGCTGAGAAGGTCGCAGCCATGGGAAAGTTGACAGTTAAGCCTATCTAGTGACAGCCCATCATAGGCTAGCTGGGTGATCTTGCAACTTGTACCATGTCGGAGTTTGATTTTCCCCATAGGGTTTCATTGATCGTGTAGTCTTGAGTATAGCTCGGGCTGAGAAGGTCGCAGCCATGGGAAAGTTGACAGTTAAGCCTATCTAGTGACAGCCCATCATAGGCTAGCTGGGTGATCTTGCAACTTGTATCATGCCGGAGTTTGATTTTCACCATAGGGTTTCATTGATCGCTTACTCGGCAACTTGTATCAAGCAGGATTTCTATTTTCCCTTAGCGCTTCATTGATCGTGTACTCATGAGTGTAGCTCGGGCTGAGAATGACACAGCCATGGGAAAGTTGACAGTTAAGCCTGTCTAGTGACAGCCCATCATAGGCTAGCTGGGTGATCTTGCAACTTGTATCATGCCGGAGTTTGATTTTCACCATAGGGTTTCATTGATCGCTTACTCGGCAACTTGTATCAAGCAGGATTTCTATTTTCCCCTTAGCGCTTCATTGATCGTGTACTCATGAGTGTAGCTCGGGCTGAGAATGACACAGCCATGGGAAAGTTGACAGTTAAGCCTGTCTAGTGACAGCCCATCATAGGCTAGCTGGGTGATCTTGCAACTTGTACCATGTCGGAGTTTGATTTTCCCATAGGGTTTCATTGATCATGTACTCTTGAGTATAGCTCGGGCTGAGAAGGTCGCAGCCATGGGAAAGTTGACAGTTAAGCCTATCTAGTGACAGCCCATCATAGGCTAGCTGGGTGATCTTGCAACTTGTATCATGCCGGAGTTTGATTTTCACCATAGGGTTTCATTGATCGCTTACTCGGCAACTTGTATCAAGCAGGATTTCTATTTTCCCCTTAGCGCTTCATTTATCGTGTACTCTTGAGTGTAGCTCGGGCTGAGAATGACACAGCCATGGGAAAGTTGACAGTTAAGCCTATCTAGTGACAGCCCATCATAGGCTAGCTGGGTGATCTTGCAACATGTACCATGTCGGAGTTTGATTTTCCCCATAGGGTTTCATTGATCGTGAACTCTTGAGTGCAGCTCGGGCTGAGAAGGTCGCAGCCATGGGAAAGTTGACAGTTAAGCCTATCTAGTGACAGCCCATCATAGGCTAGCTGGGTGATCTTGCAACTTGTACCATGTCGGAGTTTGATTTTCCCCATAGGGTTTCATTGATCGTGTACTCTTGAGTATAGCTCGGGCTGAGAAGGTCGCAGCCATGGGAAAGTTGACAGTTAAGCCTATCTAGTGACAGCCCATCATAGGCTAGCTGGGTGATCTTGCAACTTGTATCATGCCGGAGTTTGATTTTCACCATAGGGTTTCATTGATCGCTTACTCGGCAACTTGTATCAAGCAGGATTTCTATTTTCCCCTTAGCGCTTCATTTATCGTGTACTCTTGAGTGTAGCTCGGGCTGAGAATGACACAGCCATGGGAAAGTTGACAGTTAAGCCTATCTAGTGACAGCCCATCATAGGCTAGCTGGGTGATCTTGCAACATGTACCATGTCGGAGTTTGATTTTCCCCATAGGGTTTCATTGATCGTGAACTCTTGAGTGCAGCTCGGGCTGAGAAGGTCGCAGCCATGGGAAAGTTGACAGTTAAGCCTATCTAGTGACAGCCCATCATAGGCTAGCTGGGTGATCTTGCAACTTGTACCATGTCGGAGTTTGATTTTCCCCATAGGGTTTCATTGATCGTGTACTCTTGAGTATAGCTCGGGCTGAGAAGGTCGCAGCCATGGGAAAGTTGACAGTTAAGCCTATCTAGTGACAGCCCATCATAGGCTAGCTGGGTGATCTTGCAACTTGTATCATGCCGGAGTTTGATTTTCACCATAGGGTTTCATTGATCGCTTACTCGGCAACTTGTATCAAGCAGGATTTCTATTTTCCCCTTAGCGCTTCATTTATCGTGTACTCTTGAGTGTAGCTCGGGCTGAGAATGACACAGCCATGGGAAAGTTGACAGTTAAGCCTATCTAGTGACAGCCCATCATAGGCTAGCTGGGTGATCTTGCAACATGTACCATGTCGGAGTTTGATTTTCCCCATAGGGTTTCATTGATCGTGAACTCTTGAGTGCAGCTCGGGCTGAGAAGGTCGCAGCCATGGGAAAGTTGACAGTTAAGCCTATCTAGTGACAGGCCATCATAGGCTAGCTGGGTGATCTTGCAACTTGTACCATGTCGGAGTTTGATTTTCCCCATAGGGTTTCATTGATCGTGTACTCTTGAGTATAGCTCGGGCTGAGAAGGTCGCAGCCATGGGAAAGTTGACAGTTAAGCCTATCTAGTGACAGCCCATCATAGGCTAGCTGGGTGATCTTGCAACTTGTATCATGCCGGAGTTTGATTTTCACCATAGGGTTTCATTGATCGCTTACTCGGCAACTTGTATCAAGCAGGATTTCTATTTTCCCCTTAGCGCTTCATTGATCGTGTACTCATGAGTGTAGCTCGGGCTGAGAATGACACAGCCATGGGAAAGTTGACAGTTAAGCCTATCTAGTGACAGCCCATCATAGGCTAGCTGGGTGATCTTGCAACATGTACCATGTCGGAGTTTGATTTTCCCCATAGGGTTTCATTGATCGTGAACTCTTGAGTGCAGCTCGGGCTGAGAAGGTCGCAGCCATGGGAAAGTTGACAGTTAAGCCTATCTAGTGACAGCCCATCATAGGCTAGCTGGGTGATCTTGCAACTTGTACCATGTCGGAGTTTGATTTTCCCCATAGGGTTTCATTGATCGTGTACTCTTGAGTATAGCTCGGGCTGAGAAGGTCGCAGCCATGGGAAAGTTGACAGTTAAGCCTATCTAGTGACAGCCCATCATAGGCTAGCTGGGTGATCTTGCAACTTGTATCATGCCGGAGTTTGATTTTCACCATAGGGTTTCATTGATCGCTTACTCGGCAACTTGTATCAAGCAGGATTTCTATTTTCCCCTTAGCGCTTCATTTATCGTGTACTCTTGAGTGTAGCTCGGGCTGAGAATGACACAGCCATGGGAAAGTTGACAGTTAAGCCTATCTAGTGACAGCCCATCATAGGCTAGCTGGGTGATCTTGCAACATGTACCATGTCGGAGTTTGATTTTCCCCATAGGGTTTCATTGATCGTGAACTCTTGAGTGCAGCTCGGGCTGAGAAGGTCGCAGCCATGGGAAAGTTGACAGTTAAGCCTATCTAGTGACAGCCCATCATAGGCTAGCTGGGTGATCTTGCAACTTGTACCATGTCGGAGTTTGATTTTCCCCATAGGGTTTCATTGATCGTGTACTCTTGAGTATAGCTCGGGCTGAGAAGGTCGCAGCCATGGGAAAGTTGACAGTTAAGCCTATCTAGTGACAGCCCATCATAGGCTAGCTGGGTGATCTTGCAACTTGTATCATGCCGGAGTTTGATTTTCACCATAGGGTTTCATTGATCGCTTACTCGGCAACTTGTATCAAGCAGGATTTCTATTTTCCCCTTAGCGCTTCATTTATCGTGTACTCTTGAGTGTAGCTCGGGCTGAGAATGACACAGCCATGGGAAAGTTGACAGTTAAGCCTATCTAGTGACAGCCCATCATAGGCTAGCTGGGTGATCTTGCAACATGTACCATGTCGGAGTTTGATTTTCCCCATAGGGTTTCATTGATCGTGAACTCTTGAGTGCAGCTCGGGCTGAGAAGGTCGCAGCCATGGGAAAGTTGACAGTTAAGCCTATCTAGTGACAGGCCATCATAGGCTAGCTGGGTGATCTTGCAACTTGTACCATGTCGGAGTTTGATTTTCCCCATAGGGTTTCATTGATCGTGTACTCTTGAGTATAGCTCGGGCTGAGAAGGTCGCAGCCATGGGAAAGTTGACAGTTAAGCCTATCTAGTGACAGCCCATCATAGGCTAGCTGGGTGATCTTGCAACTTGTATCATGCCGGAGTTTGATTTTCACCATAGGGTTTCATTGATCGCTTACTCGGCAACTTGTATCAAGCAGGATTTCTATTTTCCCCTTAGCGCTTCATTGATCGTGTACTCATGAGTGTAGCTCGGGCTGAGAATGACACAGCCATGGGAAAGTTGACAGTTAAGCCTATCTAGTGACAGCCCATCATAGGCTAGCTGGGTGATCTTGCAACTTGTACCATGTCGGAGTTTGATTTTCCCCATAGGGTTTCATTGATCGTGTACTCTTGAGTGCAGCTCGGGCTGAGAAGGTCGCAGCCATGGGAAAGTTGACAGTTAAGCCTATCTAGTGACAGCCCATCATAGGCTAGCTGGGTGATCTTGCAACTTGTACCATGTCGGAGTTTGATTTTCCCCATAGGGTTTCATTGATCGTGTACTCTTGATTATAGCTCGGGCTGAGAAGGTCGCAGCCATGGGAAAGTTGACAGTTAAGCCTATCTAGTGACAGCCCATCATAGGCTAGCTGGGTGATCTTGCAACTTGTATCATGCCGGAGTTTGATTTTCACCATAGGGTTTCATTGATCGCTTACTCGGCAACTTGTATCAAGCAGGATTTCTATTTTCCCCTTAGCGCTTCATTGATCGTGTACTCATGAGTGTAGCTCGGGCTGAGAATGACACAGCCATGGGAAAGTTGACAGTTAAGCCTGTCTAGTGACAGCCCATCATAGGCTAGCTGGGTGATCTTGCAACTTGTACCATGTCGGAGTTTGATTTTCCCCATAGGGTTTCATTGATCATGTACTCTTGAGTATAGCTCGGGCTGAGAAGGTCGCAGCCATGGGAAAGTTGACAGTTAAGCCTATCTAGTGACAGCCCATCATAGGCTAGCTGGGTGATCTTGCAACTTGTATCATGCCGGAGTTTGATTTTCACCATAGGGTTTCATTGATCGCTTACTCGGCAACTTGTATCAAGCAGGATTTCTATTTTCCCCTTAGCGCTTCATTTATCGTGTACTCTTGAGTGTAGCTCGGGCTGAGAATGACACAGCCATGGGAAAGTTGACAGTTAAGCCTATCTAGTGACAGCCCATCATAGGCTAGCTGGGTGATCTTGCAACATGTACCATGTCGGAGTTTGATTTTCCCCATAGGGTTTCATTGATCGTGAACTCTTGAGTGCAGCTCGGGCTGAGAAGGTCGCAGCCATGGGAAAGTTGACAGTTAAGCCTATCTAGTGACAGCCCATCATAGGCTAGCTGGGTGATCTTGCAACTTGTACCATGTCGGAGTTTGATTTTCCCCATAGGGTTTCATTGATCGTGTACTCTTGAGTATAGCTCGGGCTGAGAAGGTCGCAGCCATGGGAAAGTTGACAGTTAAGCCTATCTAGTGACAGCCCATCATAGGCTAGCTGGGTGATCTTGCAACTTGTATCATGCCGGAGTTTGATTTTCACCATAGGGTTTCATTGATCGCTTACTCGGCAACTTGTATCAAGCAGGATTTCTATTTTCCCCTTAGCGCTTCATTTATCGTGTACTCTTGAGTGTAGCTCGGGCTGAGAATGACACAGCCATGGGAAAGTTGACAGAGTTAAGCCTATCTAGTGACAGCCCATCATAGGCTAGCTGGGTGATCTTGCAACATGTACCATGTCGGAGTTTGATTTTCCCCATAGGGTTTCATTGATCGTGAACTCTTGAGTGCAGCTCGGTCTGAGAAGGTCGCAGCCATGGGAAAGTTGACAGTTAAGCCTATCTAGTGACAGGCCATCATAGGCTAGCTGGGTGATCTTGCAACTTGTACCATGTCGGAGTTTGATTTTCCCCATAGGGTTTCATTGATCGTGTACTCTTGAGTATAGCTCGGGCTGAGAAGGTCGCAGCCATGGGAAAGTTGACAGTTAAGCCTATCTAGTGACAGCCCATCATAGGCTAGCTGGGTGATCTTGCAACTTGTATCATGCCGGAGTTTGATTTTCACCATAGGGTTTCATTGATCGCTTACTCGGCAACTTGTATCAAGCAGGATTTCTATTTTCCCCTTAGCGCTTCATTGATCGTGTACTCATGAGTGTAGCTCGGGCTGAGAATGACACAGCCATGGGAAAGTTGACAGTTAAGCCTATCTAGTGACAGCCCATCATAGGCTAGCTGGGTGATCTTGCAACTTGTACCATGTCGGAGTTTGATTTTCCCCATAGGGTTTCATTGATCGTGTACTCTTGAGTGCAGCTCGGGCTGAGAAGGTCGCAGCCATGGGAAAGTTGACAGTTAAGCCTATCTAGTGACAGCCCATCATAGGCTAGCTGGGTGATCTTGCAACATGTACCATGTCGGAGTTTGATTTTCCCCATAGGGTTTCATTGATCGTGAACTCTTGAGTGCAGCTCGGGCTGAGAAGGTCGCAGCCATGGGAAAGTTGACAGTTAAGCCTATCTAGTGACAGCCCATCATAGGCTAGCTGGGTGATCTTGCAACTTGTATCATGCCGGAGTTTGATTTTCACCATAGGGTTTCATTGATCGCTTACTCGGCAACTTGCATCAAGCAGGATTTCTATTTTCCCCTTAGCGCTTCATTGATCGTGTACTCTTGAGTGTAGCTCGGGCTGAGAATGACACAGCCATGGGAAAGTTGACAGTTAAGCCTATCTAGTGACAGCCCATCATAGGCTAGCTGGGTGATCTTGCAACTTGTACCATGTCGGAGTTTGATTTTCCCCATAGGGTTTCATTGATCGTGTACTCTTGAGTGCAGCTCGGGCTGAGAAGGTCGCAGCCATGGGAAAGTTGACAGTTAAGCCTATCTAGTGACAGCCCATCATAGGCTAGCTGGGTGATCTTGCAACTTGTATCATGCCGGAGTTTGATTTTCACCATAGGGTTTCATTGATCGCTTACTCGGCAACTTGTATCAAGCAGGATTTCTATTTTCCCCTTAGCGCTTCATTGATCGTGTACTCATGAGTGTAGCTCGGGCTGAGAATGACACAGCCATGGGAAAGTTGACAGTTAAGCCTATCTAGTGACAGCCCATCATAGGCTAGCTGGGTGATCTTGCAACTTGTACCATGTCGGAGTTTGATTTTCCCCATAGGGTTTCATTGATCGTGTACTCTTGAGTGCAGCTCGGGCTGAGAAGGTCGCAGCCATGGGAAAGTTGACAGTTAAGCCTATCTAGTGACAGCCCATCATAGGCTAGCTGGGTGATCTTGCAACTTGTACCATGTCGGAGTTTGATTTTCCCCATAGGGTTTCATTGATCGTGTAGTCTTGAGTATAGCTCGGGCTGAGAAGGTCGCAGCCATGGGAAAGTTGACAGTTAAGCCTATCTAGTGACAGCCCATCATAGGCTAGCTGGGTGATCTTGCAACTTGTATCATGCCGGAGTTTGATTTTCACCATAGGGTTTCATTGATCGCTTACTCGGCAACTTGTATCAAGCAGGATTTCTATTTTCCCCTTAGCGCTTCATTGATCGTGTACTCATGAGTGTAGCTCGGGCTGAGAATGACACAGCCATGGGAAAGTTGACAGTTAAGCCTGTCTAGTGACAGCCCATCATAGGCTAGCTGGGTGATCTTGCAACTTGTACCATGTCGGAGTTTGATTTTCCCCATAGGGTTTCATTGATCGTGTACTCTTGAGTATAGCTCGGGCTGAGAAGGTCGCAGCCATGGGAAAGTTGACAGTTAAGCCTATCTAGTGACAGCCCATCATAGGCTAGCTGGGTGATCTTGCAACTTGTATCATGCCGGAGTTTGATTTTCACCATAGGGTTTCATTGATCGCTTACTCGGCAACTTGTATCAAGCAGGATTTCTATTTTCCCCTTAGCGCTTCATTTATCGTGTACTCTTGAGTGTAGCTCGGGCTGAGAATGACACAGCCATGGGAAAGTTGACAGTTAAGCCTATCTAGTGACAGCCCATCATAGGCTAGCTGGGTGATCTTGCAACATGTACCATGTCGGAGTTTGATTTTCCCCATAGGGTTTCATTGATCGTGAACTCTTGAGTGCAGCTCGGGCTGAGAAGGTCGCAGCCATGGGAAAGTTGACAGTTAAGCCTATCTAGTGACAGCCCATCATAGGCTAGCTGGGTGATCTTGCAACTTGTACCATGTCGGAGTTTGATTTTCCCCATAGGGTTTCATTGATCGTGTACTCTTGAGTATAGCTCGGGCTGAGAAGGTCGCAGCCATGGGAAAGTTGACAGTTAAGCCTATCTAGTGACAGCCCATCATAGGCTAGCTGGGTGATCTTGCAACTTGTATCATGCCGGAGTTTGATTTTCACCATAGGGTTTCATTGATCGCTTACTCGGCAACTTGTATCAAGCAGGATTTCTATTTTCCCCTTAGCGCTTCATTGATCGTGTACTCATGAGTGTAGCTCGGGCTGAGAATGACACAGCCATGGGAAAGTTGACAGTTAAGCCTATCTAGTGACAGCCCATCATAGGCTAGCTGGGTGATCTTGCAACTTGTACCATGTCGGAGTTTGATTTTCCCCATAGGGTTTCATTGATCGTGTACTCTTGAGTGCAGCTCGGGCTGAGAAGGTCGCAGCCATGGGAAAGTTGACAGTTAAGCCTATCTAGTGACAGCCCATCATAGGCTAGCTGGGTGATCTTGCAACTTGTACCCTGTCGGAGTTTGATTTTCCCCATAGGGTTTCATTGATCGTGTACTCTTGAGTATAGCTCGGGCTGAGAAGGTCGCAGCCATGGGAAAGTTGACAGTTAAGCCTATCTAGTGACAGCCCATCATAGGCTAGCTGGGTGATCTTGCAACTTGTATCATGCCGGAGTTTGATTTTCACCATAGGGTTTCATTGATCGCTTACTCGGCAACTTGTATCAAGCAGGATTTCTATTTTCCCCTTAGCGCTTCATTGATCGTGTACTCTTGAGTGTAGCTCGGGCTGAGAATGACACAGCCATGGGAAAGTTGACAGTTAAGCCTATCTAGTGACAGCCCATCATAGGCTAGCTGGGTGATCTTGCAACTTGTACCATGTCGGAGTTTGATTTTCCCCATAGGGTTTCATTGATCGTGTAGTCTTGAGTATAGCTCGGGCTGAGAAGGTCGCAGCCATGGGAAAGTTGACAGTTAAGCCTATCTAGTGACAGCCCATCATAGGCTAGCTGGGTGATCTTGCAACTTGTACCATGTCGGAGTTTGATTTTCCCCATAGGGTTTCATTGATCGCTAACTCGGCAACTTGTATCAAGCAGGATTTCTATTTTCCCTTTAGCGCTTCATTTTATCGTGTACTCTTGAGTGTAGCTCGGGCTGAGAATGACACAGCCATGGGAAAGTTGACAGTTAAGCCTATCTAGTGACAGCCCATCATAGGCTAGCTGGGTGATCTTGCAACTTGTACCATGTCGGAGTTTGATTTTCCCCATAGGGTTTCATTGATCGTGTACTCTTGAGTATAGCTCGGGCTGAGAAGGTCGCAGCCATGGGAAAGTTGACAGTTAAGCCTATCTAGTGACAGCCCATCATAGGCTAGCTGGGTGATCTTGCAACTTGTATCATGCCGGAGTTTGATTTTCACCATAGGGTTTCATTGATCGCTTACTCGGCAACTTGTATCAAGCAGGATTTCTATTTTCCCCTTAGCGCTTCATTGATCGTGTACTCATGAGTGTAGCTCGGGCTGAGAATGACACAGCCATGGGAAAGTTGACAGTTAAGCCTATCTAGTGACAGCCCATCATAGGCTAGCTGGGTGATCTTGCAACTTGTACCATGTCGGAGTTTGATTTTCCCCATAGGGTTTCATTGATCGTGTACTCTTGAGTGCAGCTCGGGCTGAGAAGGTCGCAGCCATGGGAAAGTTGACAGTTAAGCCTATCTAGTGACAGCCCATCATAGGCTAGCTGGGTGATCTTGCAACTTGTACCATGTCGGAGTTTGATTTTCCCCATAGGGTTTCATTGATCGTGTACTCTTGAGTATAGCTCGGGCTGAGAAGGTCGCAGCCATGGGAAAGTTGACAGTTAAGCCTATCTAGTGACAGTTCATCATAGGCTAGCTGGGTGATCTTGCAACTTGTATCATGCCGGAGTTTGATTTTCCCCATAGGGTTTCATTGATCGCTAACTCGGCAACTTGTATCTAGCAGGATTTCTATTTTCCCCTTAGCGCTTCATTGATCGTGTACTCTTGAGTGTAGCTTGGGCTGAGAACGACGCAGCCATGGGAAAGTTGACAGTTAAGCCTATCTAGTGACAGCCCATCATAGGCTAGCTGGGTGATCTTGCAACTTGTACCATGTCGGAGTTTGATTTTCCCCATAGGGTTTCATTGATCGTGTACTCTTGAGTGCAGCTCGGGCTGAGAAGGTCGCAGCCATGGAAAGTTGACAGTTAAGCCTATCTAGTGACAGCCCATCATAGGCTAGCTGGGTGATCTTGCAACTTGTACCATGTCGGAGTTTGATTTTCCCCATAGGGTTTCATTGATCGTGTACTCTTGAGTATAGCTCGGGCTGAGAAGGTCGCAGCCATGGGAAAGTTGACAGTTAAGCCTATCTAGTGACAGCCCATCATAGGCTAGCTGGGTGATCTTGCAACTTGTATCATGCCGGAGTTTGATTTTCACCTTAGGGTTTCATTGATCGCTTACTCGGCAACTTGTATCAAGCAGGATTTCTATTTTCCCCTTAGCGCTTCATTGATCGTGTACTCATGAGTGTAGCTCGGGCTGAGAATGACACAGCCATGGGAAAGTTGACAGTTAAGCCTATCTAGTGACAGCCCATCATAGGCTAGCTGGGTGATCTTGCAACTTGTACCATGTCGGAGTTTGATTTTCCCCATAGGGTTTCATTGATCGTGTACTCTTGATTATAGCTCGGGCTGAGAAGGTCGCAGCCATGGGAAAGTTGACAGTTAAGCCTATCTAGTGACAGCCCATCATAGGCTAGCTGGGTGATCTTGCAACTTGTATCATGCCGGAGTTTGATTTTCACCATAGGGTTTCATTGATCGCTTACTCGGCAACTTGTATCAAGCAGGATTTCTATTTTCCCCTTAGCGCTTCATTTATCGTGTACTCTTGAGTGTAGCTCGGGCTGAGAATGACACAGCCATGGGAAAGTTGACAGTTAAGCCTATCTAGTGACAGCCCATCATAGGCTAGCTGGGTGATCTTGCAACATGTACCATGTCGGAGTTTGATTTTCCCCATAGGGTTTCATTGATCGTGAACTCTTGAGTGCAGCTCGGGCTGAGAAGGTCGCAGCCATGGGAAAGTTGACAGTTAAGCCTATCTAGTGACAGCCCATCATAGGCTAGCTGGGTGATCTTGCAACTTGTACCATGTCGGAGTTTGATTTTCCCCATAGGGTTTCATTGATCGTGTACTCTTGAGTATAGCTCGGGCTGAGAAGGTCGCAGCCATGGGAAAGTTGACAGTTAAGCCTATCTAGTGACAGCCCATCATAGGCTAGCTGGGTGATCTTGCAACTTGTATCATGCCGGAGTTTGATTTTCACCATAGGGTTTCATTGATCGCTTACTCGGCAACTTGTATCAAGCAGGATTTCTATTTTCCCCTTAGCGCTTCATTTATCGTGTACTCTTGAGTGTAGCTCGGGCTGAGAATGACACAGCCATGGGAAAGTTGACAGTTAAGCCTATCTAGTGACAGCCCATCATAGGCTAGCTGGGTGATCTTGCAACATGTACCATGTCGGAGTTTGATTTTCCCCATAGGGTTTCATTGATCGTGAACTCTTGAGTGCAGCTCGGGCTGAGAAGGTCGCAGCCATGGGAAAGTTGACAGTTAAGCCTATCTAGTGACAGCCCATCATAGGCTAGCTGGGTGATCTTGCAACTTGTACCATGTCGGAGTTTGATTTTCCCCATAGGGTTTCATTGATCGTGTACTCTTGAGTATAGCTCGGGCTGAGAAGGTCGCAGCCATGGGAAAGTTGACAGTTAAGCCTATCTAGTGACAGCCCATCATAGGCTAGCTGGGTGATCTTGCAACTTGTATCATGCCGGAGTTTGATTTTCACCATAGGGTTTCATTGATCGCTTACTCGGCAACTTGTATCAAGCAGGATTTCTATTTTCCCCTTAGCGCTTCATTGATCGTGTACTCATGAGTGTAGCTCGGGCTGAGAATGACACAGCCATGGGAAAGTTGACAGTTAAGCCTATCTAGTGACAGCCCATCATAGGCTAGCTGGGTGATCTTGCAACTTGTACCATGTCGGAGTTTGATTTTCCCCATAGGGTTTCATTGATCGTGTACTCTTGAGTGCAGCTCGGGCTGAGAAGGTCGCAGCCATGGGAAAGTTGACAGTTAAGCCTATCTAGTGACAGCCCATCATAGGCTAGCTGGGTGATCTTGCAACTTGTACCATGTCGGAGTTTGATTTTCCCCATAGGGTTTCATTGATCGTGTACTCTTGAGTATAGCTCGGGCTGAGAAGGTCGCAGCCATGGGAAAGTTGACAGTTAAGCCTATCTAGTGACAGCCCATCATAGGCTAGCTGGGTGATCTTGCAACTTGTATCATGCCGGAGTTTGATTTTCACCATAGGGTTTCATTGATCGCTTACTCGGCAACTTGTATCAAGCAGGATTTCTATTTTCCCCTTAGCGCTTCATTGATCGTGTACTCATGAGTGTAGCTCGGGCTGAGAATGACACAGCCATGGGAAAGTTGACAGTTAAGCCTATCTAGTGACAGCCCATCATAGGCTAGCTGGGTGATCTTGCAACTTGTACCATGTCGGAGTTTGATTTTCCCCATAGGGTTTCATTGATCGTGTACTCTTGAGTGCAGCTCGGGCTGAGAAGGTCGCAGCCATGGGAAAGTTGACAGTTAAGCCTATCTAGTGACAGCCCATCATAGGCTAGCTGGGTGATCTTGCAACTTGTACCATGTCGGAGTTTGATTTTCCCCATAGGGTTTCATTGATCGTGTACTCTTGAGTATAGCTCGGGCTGAGAAGGTCGCAGCCATGGGAAAGTTGACAGTTAAGCCTATCTAGTGACAGCCCATCATAGGCTAGCTGGGTGATCTTGCAACTTGTATCATGCCGGAGTTTGATTTTCACCATAGGGTTTCATTGATCGCTTACTCGGCAACTTGTATCAAGCAGGATTTCTATTTTCCCCTTAGCGCTTCATTGATCGTGTACTCTTGAGTGTAGCTCGGGCTGAGAATGACACAGCCATGGGAAAGTTGACAGTTAAGCCTATCTAGTGACAGCCCATCATAGGCTAGCTGGGTGATCTTGCAACTTGTACCATGTCGGAGTTTGATTTTCCCCATAGGGTTTCATTGATCGTGTAGTCTTGAGTATAGCTCGGGCTGAGAAGGTCGCAGCCATGGGAAAGTTGACAGTTAAGCCTATCTAGTGACAGCCCATCATAGGCTAGCTGGGTGATCTTGCAACTTGTACCATGTCGGAGTTTGATTTTCCCCATAGGGTTTCATTGATCGTGTACTCTTGAGTGCAGCTCGGGCTAAGAAGGTCGCAGCCATGGGAAAGTTGACAGTTAAGCCTATCTAGTGACAGCCCATCATAGGCTAGCTGGGTGATCTTGCAACTTGTATCATGCCGGAGTTTGATTTTCCCCATAGGGTTTCATTGATCGCTAACTCGGCAACTTGTATCAAGCAGGATTTCTATTTTCCCTTTAGCGCTTCATTTTATCGTGTACTCTTGAGTGTAGCTCGGGCTGAGAATGACACAGCCATGGGAAAGTTGACAGTTAAGCCTATCTAGTGACAGCCCATCATAGGCTAGCTGGGTGATCTTGCAACTTGTACCATGTCGGAGTTTGATTTTCCCCATAGGGTTTCATTGATCGTGTACTCTTGAGTATAGCTCGGGCTGAGAAGGTCGCAGCCATGGGAAAGTTGACAGTTAAGCCTATCTAGTGACAGCCCATCATAGGCTAGCTGGGTGATCTTGCAACTTGTATCATGCCGGAGTTTGATTTTCACCATAGGGTTTCATTGATCGCTTACTCGGCAACTTGTATCAAGCAGGATTTCTATTTTCCCCTTAGCGCTTCATTGATCGTGTACTCATGAGTGTAGCTCGGGCTGAGAATGACACAGCCATGGGAAAGTTGACAGTTAAGCCTATCTAGTGACAGCCCATCATAGGCTAGCTGGGTGATCTTGCAACTTGTACCATGTCGGAGTTTGATTTTCCCCATAGGGTTTCATTGATCGTGTACTCTTGAGTGCAGCTCGGGCTGAGAAGGTCGCAGCCATGGGAAAGTTGACAGTTAAGCCTATCTAGTGACAGCCCATCATAGGCTAGCTGGGTGATCTTGCAACTTGTACCATGTCGGAGTTTGATTTTCCCCATAGGGTTTCATTGATCGTGTACTCTTGAGTATAGCTCGGGCTGAGAAGGTCGCAGCCATGGGAAAGTTGACAGTTAAGCCTATCTAGTGACAGCCCATCATAGGCTAGCTGGGTGATCTTGCAACTTGTATCATGCCGGAGTTTGATTTTCCCCATAGGGTTTCATTGATCGCTAACTCGGCAACTTGTATCTAGCAGGATTTCTATTTTCCCCTTAGCGCTTCATTGATCGTGTACTCTTGAGTGTAGCTTGGGCTGAGAACGACGCAGCCATGGGAAAGTTGACAGTTAAGCCTATCTAGTGACAGCCCATCATAGGCTAGCTGGGTGATCTTGCAACTTGTACCATGTCGGAGTTTGATTTTCCCCATAGGGTTTCATTGATCGTGTACTCTTGAGTGCAGCTCGGGCTGAGAAGGTCGCAGCCATGGGAAAGTTGACAGTTAAGCCTATCTAGTGACAGCCCATCATAGGCTAGCTGGGTGATCTTGCAACTTGTACCATGTCGGAGTTTGATTTTCCCCATAGGGTTTCATTGATCGTGTACTCTTGAGTATAGCTCGGGCTGAGAAGGTCGCAGCCATGGGAAAGTTGACAGTTAAGCCTATCTAGTGACAGCCCATCATAGGCTAGCTGGGTGATCTTGCAACTTGTATCATGCCGGAGTTTGATTTTCACCTTAGGGTTTCATTGATCGCTTACTCGGCAACTTGTATCAAGCAGGATTTCTATTTTCCCCTTAGCGCTTCATTGATCGTGTACTCATGAGTGTAGCTCGGGCTGAGAATGACACAGCCATGGGAAAGTTGACAGTTAAGCCTATCTAGTGACAGCCCATCATAGGCTAGCTGGGTGATCTTGCAACTTGTACCATGTCGGAGTTTGATTTTCCCCATAGGGTTTCATTGATCGTGTACTCTTGATTATAGCTCGGGCTGAGAAGGTCGCAGCCATGGGAAAGTTGACAGTTAAGCCTATCTAGTGACAGCCCATCATAGGCTAGCTGGGTGATCTTGCAACTTGTATCATGCCGGAGTTTGATTTTCACCATAGGGTTTCATTGATCGCTTACTCGGCAACTTGTATCAAGCAGGATTTCTATTTTCCCCTTAGCGCTTCATTGATCGTGTACTCTTGAGTGTAGCTCGGGCTGAGAATGACACAGCCATGGGAAAGTTGACAGTTAAGCCTATCTAGTGACAGCCCATCATAGGCTAGCTGGGTGATCTTGCAACATGTACCATGTCGGAGTTTGATTTTCCCCATAGGGTTTCATTGATCGTGAACTCTTGAGTGCAGCTCGGGCTGAGAAGGTCGCAGCCATGGGAAAGTTGACAGTTAAGCCTATCTAGTGACAGCCCATCATAGGCTAGCTGGGTGATCTTGCAACTTGTACCATGTCGGAGTTTGATTTTCCCCATAGGGTTTCATTGATCGTGTACTCTTGAGTATAGCTCGGGCTGAGAAGGTCGCAGCCATGGGAAAGTTGACAGTTAAGCCTATCTAGTGACAGCCCATCATAGGCTAGCTGGGTGATCTTGCAACTTGTATCATGCCGGAGTTTGATTTTCACCATAGGGTTTCATTGATCGCTTACTCGGCAACTTGCATCAAGCAGGATTTCTATTTTCCCCTTAGCGCTTCATTGATCGTGTACTCTTGAGTGTAGCTCGGGCTGAGAATGACACAGCCATGGGAAAGTTGACAGTTAAGCCTATCTAGTGACAGCCCATCATAGGCTAGCTGGGTGATCTTGCAACTTGTACCATGTCGGAGTTTGATTTTCCCCATAGGGTTTCATTGATCGTGTACTCTTGAGTGCAGCTCGGGCTGAGAAGGTCGCAGCCATGGGAAAGTTGACAGTTAAGCCTATCTAGTGACAGCCCATCATAGGCTAGCTGGGTGATCTTGCAACTTGTATCATGCCGGAGTTTGATTTTCACCATAGGGTTTCATTGATCGCTTACTCGGCAACTTGTATCAAGCAGGATTTCTATTTTCCCCTTAGCGCTTCATTGATCGTGTACTCATGAGTGTAGCTCGGGCTGAGAATGACACAGCCATGGGAAAGTTGACAGTTAAGCCTATCTAGTGACAGCCCATCATAGGCTAGCTGGGTGATCTTGCAACTTGTACCATGTCGGAGTTTGATTTTCCCCATAGGGTTTCATTGATCGTGTACTCTTGAGTGCAGCTCGGGCTGAGAAGGTCGCAGCCATGGGAAAGTTGACAGTTAAGCCTATCTAGTGACAGCCCATCATAGGCTAGCTGGGTGATCTTGCAACTTGTACCATGTCGGAGTTTGATTTTCCCCATAGGGTTTCATTGATCGTGTAGTCTTGAGTATAGCTCGGGCTGAGAAGGTCGCAGCCATGGGAAAGTTGACAGTTAAGCCTATCTAGTGACAGCCCATCATAGGCTAGCTGGGTGATCTTGCAACTTGTATCATGCCGGAGTTTGATTTTCACCATAGGGTTTCATTGATCGCTTACTCGGCAACTTGTATCAAGCAGGATTTCTATTTTCCCCTTAGCGCTTCATTGATCGTGTACTCATGAGTGTAGCTCGGGCTGAGAATGACACAGCCATGGGAAAGTTGACAGTTAAGCCTGTCTAGTGACAGCCCATCATAGGCTAGCTGGGTGATCTTGCAACTTGTATCATGCCGGAGTTTGATTTTCACCATAGGGTTTCATTGATCGCTTACTCGGCAACTTGTATCAAGCAGGATTTCTATTTTCCCCTTAGCGCTTCATTTATCGTGTACTCTTGAGTGTAGCTCGGGCTGAGAATGACACAGCCATGGGAAAGTTGACAGTTAAGCCTATCTAGTGACAGCCCATCATAGGCTAGCTGGGTGATCTTGCAACATGTACCATGTCGGAGTTTGATTTTCCCCATAGGGTTTCATTGATCGTGAACTCTTGAGTGCAGCTCGGGCTGAGAAGGTCGCAGCCATGGGAAAGTTGACAGTTAAGCCTATCTAGTGACAGGCCATCATAGGCTAGCTGGGTGATCTTGCAACTTGTACCATGTCGGAGTTTGATTTTCCCCATAGGGTTTCATTGATCGTGTACTCTTGAGTATAGCTCGGGCTGAGAAGGTCGCAGCCATGGGAAAGTTGACAGTTAAGCCTATCTAGTGACAGCCCATCATAGGCTAGCTGGGTGATCTTGCAACTTGTATCATGCCGGAGTTTGATTTTCACCATAGGGTTTCATTGATCGCTTACTCGGCAACTTGTATCAAGCAGGATTTCTATTTTCCCCTTAGCGCTTCATTGATCGTGTACTCATGAGTGTAGCTCGGGCTGAGAATGACACAGCCATGGGAAAGTTGACAGTTAAGCCTATCTAGTGACAGCCCATCATAGGCTAGCTGGGTGATCTTGCAACTTGTACCATGTCGGAGTTTGATTTTCCCCATAGGGTTTCATTGATCGTGTACTCTTGAGTGCAGCTCGGGCTGAGAAGGTCGCAGCCATGGGAAAGTTGACAGTTAAGCCTATCTAGTGACAGCCCATCATAGGCTAGCTGGGTGATCTTGCAACTTGTACCATGTCGGAGTTTGATTTTCCCCATAGGGTTTCATTGATCGTGTACTCTTGATTATAGCTCGGGCTGAGAAGGTCGCAGCCATGGAAAGTTGACAGTTAAGCCTATCTAGTGACAGCCCATCATAGGCTAGCTGGGTGATCTTGCAACTTGTATCATGCCGGAGTTTGATTTTCACCATAGGGTTTCATTGATCGCTTACTCGGCAACTTGTATCAAGCAGGATTTCTATTTTCCCCTTAGCGCTTCATTGATCGTGTACTCATGAGTGTAGCTCGGGCTGAGAATGACACAGCCATGGGAAAGTTGACAGTTAAGCCTGTCTAGTGACAGCCCATCATAGGCTAGCTGGGTGATCTTGCAACTTGTACCATGTCGGAGTTTGATTTTCCCCATAGGGTTTCATTGATCATGTACTCTTGAGTATAGCTCGGGCTGAGAAGGTCGCAGCCATGGGAAAGTTGACAGTTAAGCCTATCTAGTGACAGCCCATCATAGGCTAGCTGGGTGATCTTGCAACTTGTATCATGCCGGAGTTTGATTTTCACCATAGGGTTTCATTGATCGCTTACTCGGCAACTTGTATCAAGCAGGATTTCTATTTTCCCCTTAGCGCTTCATTTATCGTGTACTCTTGAGTGTAGCTCGGGCTGAGAATGACACAGCCATGGGAAAGTTGACAGTTAAGCCTATCTAGTGACAGCCCATCATAGGCTAGCTGGGTGATCTTGCAACATGTACCATGTCGGAGTTTGATTTTCCCCATAGGGTTTCATTGATCGTGAACTCTTGAGTGCAGCTCGGGCTGAGAAGGTCGCAGCCATGGGAAAGTTGACAGTTAAGCCTATCTAGTGACAGCCCATCATAGGCTAGCTGGGTGATCTTGCAACTTGTACCATGTCGGAGTTTGATTTTCCCCATAGGGTTTCATTGATCGTGTACTCTTGAGTATAGCTCGGGCTGAGAAGGTCGCAGCCATGGGAAAGTTGACAGTTAAGCCTATCTAGTGACAGCCCATCATAGGCTAGCTGGGTGATCTTGCAACTTGTATCATGCCGGAGTTTGATTTTCACCATAGGGTTTCATTGATCGCTTACTCGGCAACTTGTATCAAGCAGGATTTCTATTTTCCCCTTAGCGCTTCATTTATCGTGTACTCTTGAGTGTAGCTCGGGCTGAGAATGACACAGCCATGGGAAAGTTGACAGTTAAGCCTATCTAGTGACAGCCCATCATAGGCTAGCTGGGTGATCTTGCAACATGTACCATGTCGGAGTTTGATTTTCCCCATAGGGTTTCATTGATCGTGAACTCTTGAGTGCAGCTCGGGCTGAGAAGGTCGCAGCCATGGGAAAGTTGACAGTTAAGCCTATCTAGTGACAGGCCATCATAGGCTAGCTGGGTGATCTTGCAACTTGTACCATGTCGGAGTTTGATTTTCCCCATAGGGTTTCATTGATCGTGTACTCTTGAGTATAGCTCGGGCTGAGAAGGTCGCAGCCATGGGAAAGTTGACAGTTAAGCCTATCTAGTGACAGCCCATCATAGGCTAGCTGGGTGATCTTGCAACTTGTATCATGCCGGAGTTTGATTTTCACCATAGGGTTTCATTGATCGCTTACTCGGCAACTTGTATCAAGCAGGATTTCTATTTTCCCCTTAGCGCTTCATTGATCGTGTACTCATGAGTGTAGCTCGGGCTGAGAATGACACAGCCATGGGAAAGTTGACAGTTAAGCCTATCTAGTGACAGCCCATCATAGGCTAGCTGGGTGATCTTGCAACTTGTACCATGTCGGAGTTTGATTTTCCCCATAGGGTTTCATTGATCGTGTACTCTTGAGTGCAGCTCGGGCTGAGAAGGTCGCAGCCATGGGAAAGTTGACAGTTAAGCCTATCTAGTGACAGCCCATCATAGGCTAGCTGGGTGATCTTGCAACTTGTACCATGTCGGAGTTTGATTTTCCCCATAGGGTTTCATTGATCGTGTACTCTTGATTATAGCTCGGGCTGAGAAGGTCGCAGCCATGGGAAAGTTGACAGTTAAGCCTATCTAGTGACAGCCCATCATAGGCTAGCTGGGTGATCTTGCAACTTGTATCATGCCGGAGTTTGATTTTCACCATAGGGTTTCATTGATCGCTTACTCGGCAACTTGTATCAAGCAGGATTTCTATTTTCCCCTTAGCGCTTCATTGATCGTGTACTCTTGAGTGTAGCTCGGGCTGAGAATGACACAGCCATGGAAAGTTGACAGTTAAGCCTATCTAGTGACAGCCCATCATAGGCTAGCTGGGTGATCTTGCAACATGTACCATGTCGGAGTTTGATTTTCCCCATAGGGTTTCATTGATCGTGAACTCTTGAGTGCAGCTCGGGCTGAGAAGGTCGCAGCCATGGGAAAGTTGACAGTTAAGCCTATCTAGTGACAGCCCATCATAGGCTAGCTGGGTGATCTTGCAACTTGTATCATGCCGGAGTTTGATTTTCACCATAGGGTTTCATTGATCGCTTACTCGGCAACTTGCATCAAGCAGGATTTCTATTTTCCCCTTAGCGCTTCATTGATCGTGTACTCTTGAGTGTAGCTCGGGCTGAGAATGACACAGCCATGGGAAAGTTGACAGTTAAGCCTATCTAGTGACAGCCCATCATAGGCTAGCTGGGTGATCTTGCAACTTGTACCATGTCGGAGTTTGATTTTCCCCATAGGGTTTCATTGATCGTGTACTCTTGAGTGCAGCTCGGGCTGAGAAGGTCGCAGCCATGGGAAAGTTGACAGTTAAGCCTATCTAGTGACAGCCCATCATAGGCTAGCTGGGTGATCTTGCAACTTGTATCATGCCGGAGTTTGATTTTCACCATAGGGTTTCATTGATCGCTTACTCGGTAACTTGTATCAAGCAGGATTTCTATTTTCCCCTTAGCGCTTCATTGATCGTGTACTCATGAGTGTAGCTCGGGCTGAGAATGACACAGCCATGGGAAAGTTGACAGTTAAGCCTATCTAGTGACAGCCCATCATAGGCTAGCTGGGTGATCTTGCAACTTGTACCATGTCGGAGTTTGATTTTCCCCATAGGGTTTCATTGATCGTGTACTCTTGAGTGCAGCTCGGGCTGAGAAGGTCGCAGCCATGGGAAAGTTGACAGTTAAGCCTATCTAGTGACAGCCCATCATAGGCTAGCTGGGTGATCTTGCAACTTGTACCATGTCGGAGTTTGATTTTCCCCATAGGGTTTCATTGATCGTGTACTCTTGAGTATAGCTCGGGCTGAGAAGGTCGCAGCCATGGGAAAGTTGACAGTTAAGCCTATCTAGTGACAGCCCATCATAGGCTAGCTGGGTGATCTTGCAACTTGTATCATGCCGGAGTTTGATTTTCACCATAGGGTTTCATTGATCGCTTACTCGGCAACTTGTATCAAGCAGGATTTCTATTTTCCCCTTAGCGCTTCATTGATCGTGTACTCATGAGTGTAGCTCGGGCTGAGAATGACACAGCCATGGGAAAGTTGACAGTTAAGCCTATCTAGTGACAGCCCATCATAGGCTAGCTGGGTGATCTTGCAACTTGTACCATGTCGGAGTTTGATTTCTCCCCCATAGGGTTTCATTGATCGTGTACTCTTGAGTGCAGCTCGGGCTGAGAAGGTCGCAGCCATGGGAAAGTTGACAGTTAAGCCTATCTAGTGACAGCCCATCATAGGCTAGCTGGGTGATCTTGCAACTTGTACCATGTCGGAGTTTGATTTTCCCCATAGGGTTTCATTGATCGTGTACTCTTGAGTATAGCTCGGGCTGAGAAGGTCGCAGCCATGGGAAAGTTGACAGTTAAGCCTATCTAGTGACAGCCCATCATAGGCTAGCTGGGTGATCTTGCAACTTGTATCATGCCGGAGTTTGATTTTCACCATAGGGTTTCATTGATCGCTTACTCGGCAACTTGTATCAAGCAGGATTTCTATTTTCCCCTTAGCGCTTCATTGATCGTGTACTCATGAGTGTAGCTCGGGCTGAGAATGACACAGCCATGGGAAAGTTGACAGTTAAGCCTATCTAGTGACAGCCCATCATAGGCTAGCTGGGTGATCTTGCAACTTGTACCATGTCGGAGTTTGATTTTCCCCATAGGGTTTCATTGATCGTGTACTCTTGAGTGCAGCTCGGGCTGAGAAGGTCGCAGCCATGGGAAAGTTGACAGTTAAGCCTATCTAGTGACAGCCCATCATAGGCTAGCTGGGTGATCTTGCAACTTGTACCATGTCGGAGTTTGATTTTCCCCATAGGGTTTCATTGATCGTGTACTCTTGAGTATAGCTCGGGCTGAGAAGGTCGCAGCCATGGGAAAGTTGACAGTTAAGCCTATCTAGTGACAGCCCATCATAGGCTAGCTGGGTGATCTTGCAACTTGTATCATGCCGGAGTTTGATTTTCACCATAGGGTTTCATTGATCGCTTACTCGGCAACTTGTATCAAGCAGGATTTCTATTTTCCCCTTAGCGCTTCATTGATCGTGTACTCTTGAGTGTAGCTCGGGCTGAGAATGACACAGCCATGGGAAAGTTGACAGTTAAGCCTATCTAGTGACAGCCCATCATAGGCTAGCTGGGTGATCTTGCAACTTGTACCATGTCGGAGTTTGATTTTCCCCATAGGGTTTCATTGATCGTGTAGTCTTGAGTATAGCTCGGGCTGAGAAGGTCGCAGCCATGGGAAAGTTGACAGTTAAGCCTATCTAGTGACAGCCCATCATAGGCTAGCTGGGTGATCTTGCAACTTGTACCATGTCGGAGTTTGATTTTCCCCATAGGGTTTCATTGATCGTGTACTCTTGAGTGCAGCTCGGGCTAAGAAGGTCGCAGCCATGGGAAAGTTGACAGTTAAGCCTATCTAGTGACAGCCCATCATAGGCTAGCTGGGTGATCTTGCAACTTGTATCATGCCGGAGTTTGATTTTCCCCATAGGGTTTCATTGATCGCTAACTCGGTAACTTGTATCAAGCAGGATTTCTATTTTCCCTTTAGCGCTTCATTTTATCGTGTACTCTTGAGTGTAGCTCGGGCTGAGAATGACACAGCCATGGGAAAGTTGACAGTTAAGCCTATCTAGTGACAGCCCATCATAGGCTAGCTGGGTGATCTTGCAACTTGTACCATGTCGGAGTTTGATTTTCCCCATAGGGTTTCATTGATCGTGTACTCTTGAGTATAGCTCGGGCTGAGAAGGTCGCAGCCATGGGAAAGTTGACAGTTAAGCCTATCTAGTGACAGCCCATCATAGGCTAGCTGGGTGATCTTGCAACTTGTATCATGCCGGAGTTTGATTTTCACCATAGGGTTTCATTGATCGCTTACTCGGCAACTTGTATCAAGCAGGATTTCTATTTTCCCCTTAGCGCTTCATTGATCGTGTACTCATGAGTGTAGCTCGGGCTGAGAATGACACAGCCATGGGAAAGTTGACAGTTAAGCCTATCTAGTGACAGCCCATCATAGGCTAGCTGGGTGATCTTGCAACTTGTACCATGTCGGAGTTTGATTTTCCCCATAGGGTTTCATTGATCGTGTACTCTTGAGTGCAGCTCGGGCTGAGAAGGTCGCAGCCATGGGAAAGTTGACAGTTAAGCCTATCTAGTGACAGCCCATCATAGGCTAGCTGGGTGATCTTGCAACTTGTACCATGTCGGAGTTTGATTTTCCCCATAGGGTTTCATTGATCGTGTACTCTTGAGTATAGCTCGGGCTGAGAAGGTCGCAGCCATGGGAAAGTTGACAGTTAAGCCTATCTAGTGACAGCCCATCATAGGCTAGCTGGGTGATCTTGCAACTTGTATCATGCCGGAGTTTGATTTTCCCCATAGGGTTTCATTGATCGCTAACTCGGCAACTTGTATCTAGCAGGATTTCTATTTTCCCCTTAGCGCTTCATTGATCGTGTACTTTTGAGTGTAGCTTGGGCTGAGAACGACGCAGCCATGGGAAAGTTGACAGTTAAGCCTATCTAGTGACAGCCCATCATAGGCTAGCTGGGTGATCTTGCAACTTGTACCATGTCGGAGTTTGATTTTCCCCATAGGGTTTCATTGATCGTGTACTCTTGAGTGCAGCTCGGGCTGAGAAGGTCGCAGCCATGGGAAAGTTGACAGTTAAGCCTATCTAGTGACAGCCCATCATAGGCTAGCTGGGTGATCTTGCAACTTGTACCATGTCGGAGTTTGATTTTCCCCATAGGGTTTCATTGATCGTGTACTCTTGAGTATAGCTCGGGCTGAGAAGGTCGCAGCCATGGGAAAGTTGACAGTTAAGCCTATCTAGTGACAGCCCATCATAGGCTAGCTGGGTGATCTTGCAACTTGTATCATGCCGGAGTTTGATTTTCACCTTAGGGTTTCATTGATCGCTTACTCGGCAACTTGTATCAAGCAGGATTTCTATTTTCCCCTTAGCGCTTCATTGATCGTGTACTCATGAGTGTAGCTCGGGCTGAGAATGACACAGCCATGGGAAAGTTGACAGTTAAGCCTATCTAGTGACAGCCCATCATAGGCTAGCTGGGTGATCTTGCAACTTGTACCATGTCGGAGTTTGATTTTCCCCATAGGGTTTCATTGATCGTGTACTCTTGATTATAGCTCGGGCTGAGAAGGTCGCAGCCATGGGAAAGTTGACAGTTAAGCCTATCTAGTGACAGCCCATCATAGGCTAGCTGGGTGATCTTGCAACTTGTATCATGCCGGAGTTTGATTTTCACCATAGGGTTTCATTGATCGCTTACTCGGCAACTTGTATCAAGCAGGATTTCTATTTTCCCCTTAGCGCTTCATTTATCGTGTACTCTTGAGTGTAGCTCGGGCTGAGAATGACACAGCCATGGGAAAGTTGACAGTTAAGCCTATCTAGTGACAGCCCATCATAGGCTAGCTGGGTGATCTTGCAACATGTACCATGTCGGAGTTTGATTTTCCCCATAGGGTTTCATTGATCGTGAACTCTTGAGTGCAGCTCGGGCTGAGAAGGTCGCAGCCATGGGAAAGTTGACAGTTAAGCCTATCTAGTGACAGCCCATCATAGGCTAGCTGGGTGATCTTGCAACTTGTACCATGTCGGAGTTTGATTTTCCCCATAGGGTTTCATTGATCGTGTACTCTTGAGTATAGCTCGGGCTGAGAAGGTCGCAGCCATGGGAAAGTTGACAGTTAAGCCTATCTAGTGACAGCCCATCATAGGCTAGCTGGGTGATCTTGCAACTTGTATCATGCCGGAGTTTGATTTTCACCATAGGGTTTCATTGATCGCTTACTCGGCAACTTGTATCAAGCAGGATTTCTATTTTCCCCTTAGCGCTTCATTTATCGTGTACTCTTGAGTGTAGCTCGGGCTGAGAATGACACAGCCATGGGAAAGTTGACAGTTAAGCCTATCTAGTGACAGCCCATCATAGGCTAGCTGGGTGATCTTGCAACATGTACCATGTCGGAGTTTGATTTTCCCCATAGGGTTTCATTGATCGTGAACTCTTGAGTGCAGCTCGGGCTGAGAAGGTCGCAGCCATGGGAAAGTTGACAGTTAAGCCTATCTAGTGACAGCCCATCATAGGCTAGCTGGGTGATCTTGCAACTTGTACCATGTCGGAGTTTGATTTTCCCCATAGGGTTTCATTGATCGTGTACTCTTGAGTATAGCTCGGGCTGAGAAGGTCGCAGCCATGGGAAAGTTGACAGTTAAGCCTATCTAGTGACAGCCCATCATAGGCTAGCTGGGTGATCTTGCAACTTGTATCATGCCGGAGTTTGATTTTCACCATAGGGTTTCATTGATCGCTTACTCGGCAACTTGTATCAAGCAGGATTTCTATTTTCCCCTTAGCGCTTCATTGATCGTGTACTCATGAGTGTAGCTCGGGCTGAGAATGACACAGCCATGGGAAAGTTGACAGTTAAGCCTATCTAGTGACAGCCCATCATAGGCTAGCTGGGTGATCTTGCAACTTGTACCATGTCGGAGTTTGATTTTCCCCATAGGGTTTCATTGATCGTGTACTCTTGAGTGCAGCTCGGGCTGAGAAGGTCGCAGCCATGGGAAAGTTGACAGTTAAGCCTATCTAGTGACAGCCCATCATAGGCTAGCTGGGTGATCTTGCAACTTGTACCATGTCGGAGTTTGATTTTCCCCATAGGGTTTCATTGATCGTGTACTCTTGAGTATAGCTCGGGCTGAGAAGGTCGCAGCCATGGGAAAGTTGACAGTTAAGCCTATCTAGTGACAGCCCATCATAGGCTAGCTGGGTGATCTTGCAACTTGTATCATGCCGGAGTTTGATTTTCACCATAGGGTTTCATTGATCGCTTACTCGGCAACTTGTATCAAGCAGGATTTCTATTTTCCCCTTAGCGCTTCATTGATCGTGTACTCATGAGTGTAGCTCGGGCTGAGAATGACACAGCCATGGGAAAGTTGACAGTTAAGCCTATCTAGTGACAGCCCATCATAGGCTAGCTGGGTGATCTTGCAACTTGTACCATGTCGGAGTTTGATTTTCCCCATAGGGTTTCATTGATCGTGTACTCTTGAGTGCAGCTCGGCTGAGAAGGTCGCAGCCATGGGAAAGTTGACAGTTAAGCCTATCTAGTGACAGCCCATCATAGGCTAGCTGGGTGATCTTGCAACTTGTACCATGTCGGAGTTTGATTTTCCCCATAGGGTTTCATTGATCGTGTACTCTTGAGTATAGCTCGGGCTGAGAAGGTCGCAGCCATGGGAAAGTTGACAGTTAAGCCTATCTAGTGACAGCCCATCATAGGCTAGCTGGGTGATCTTGCAACTTGTATCATGCCGGAGTTTGATTTTCACCATAGGGTTTCATTGATCGCTTACTCGGCAACTTGTATCAAGCAGGATTTCTATTTTCCCCTTAGCGCTTCATTGATCGTGTACTCATGAGTGTAGCTCGGGCTGAGAATGACACAGCCATGGGAAAGTTGACAGTTAAGCCTATCTAGTGACAGCCCATCATAGGCTAGCTGGGTGATCTTGCAACTTGTACCATGTCGGAGTTTGATTTTCCCCATAGGGTTTCATTGATCGTGTACTCTTGAGTGCAGCTCGGGCTGAGAAGGTCGCAGCCATGGGAAAGTTGACAGTTAAGCCTATCTAGTGACAGCCCATCATAGGCTAGCTGGGTGATCTTGCAACTTGTACCATGTCGGAGTTTGATTTTCCCCATAGGGTTTCATTGATCGTGTACTCTTGAGTGTAGCTCGGGCTGAGAAGGTCGCAGCCATGGGAAAGTTGACAGTTAAGCCTATCTAGTGACAGCCCATCATAGGCTAGCTGGGTGATCTTGCAACTTGTATCATGCCGGAGTTTGATTTTCCCCATAGGGTTTCATTGATCGCTTACTCGGCAACTTGTATCAAGCAGGATTTCTATTTTCCCCTTAGCGCTTCATTGATCGTGTACTCTTGAGTGTAGCTCGGGCTGAGAATGACACAGCCATGGGAAAGTTGACAGTTAAGCCTATCTAGTGACAGCCCATCATAGGCTAGCTGGGTGATCTTGCAACTTGTACCATGTCGGAGTTTGATTTTCCCCATAGGGTTTCATTGATCGTGTAGTCTTGAGTATAGCTCGGGCTGAGAAGGTCGCAGCCATGGGAAAGTTGACAGTTAAGCCTATCTAGTGACAGCCCATCATAGGCTAGCTGGGTGATCTTGCAACTTGTACCATGTCGGAGTTTGATTTTCCCCATAGGGTTTCATTGATCGTGTACTCTTGAGTGCAGCTCGGGCTAAGAAGGTCGCAGCCATGGGAAAGTTGACAGTTAAGCCTATCTAGTGACAGCCCATCATAGGCTAGCTGGGTGATCTTGCAACTTGTATCATGCCGGAGTTTGATTTTCCCCATAGGGTTTCATTGATCGCTAACTCGGCAACTTGTATCAAGCAGGATTTCTATTTTCCCTTTAGCGCTTCATTTTATCGTGTACTCTTGAGTGTAGCTCGGGCTGAGAATGACACAGCCATGGGAAAGTTGACAGTTAAGCCTATCTAGTGACAGCCCATCATAGGCTAGCTGGGTGATCTTGCAACTTGTACCATGTCGGAGTTTGATTTTCCCCATAGGGTTTCATTGATCGTGTACTCTTGAGTATAGCTCGGGCTGAGAAGGTCGCAGCCATGGGAAAGTTGACAGTTAAGCCTATCTAGTGACAGCCCATCATAGGCTAGCTGGGTGATCTTGCAACTTGTATCATGCCGGAGTTTGATTTTCACCATAGGGTTTCATTGATCGCTTACTCGGCAACTTGTATCAAGCAGGATTTCTATTTTCCCCTTAGCGCTTCATTGATCGTGTACTCATGAGTGTAGCTCGGGCTGAGAATGACACAGCCATGGGAAAGTTGACAGTTAAGCCTATCTAGTGACAGCCCATCATAGGCTAGCTGGGTGATCTTGCAACTTGTACCATGTCGGAGTTTGATTTTCCCCATAGGGTTTCATTGATCGTGTACTCTTGAGTGCAGCTCGGGCTGAGAAGGTCGCAGCCATGGGAAAGTTGACAGTTAAGCCTATCTAGTGACAGCCCATCATAGGCTAGCTGGGTGATCTTGCAACTTGTACCATGTCGGAGTTTGATTTTCCCCATAGGGTTTCATTGATCGTGTACTCTTGAGTATAGCTCGGGCTGAGAAGGTCGCAGCCATGGGAAAGTTGACAGTTAAGCCTATCTAGTGACAGCCCATCATAGGCTAGCTGGGTGATCTTGCAACTTGTATCATGCCGGAGTTTGATTTTCCCCATAGGGTTTCATTGATCGCTAACTCGGCAACTTGTATCTAGCAGGATTTCTATTTTCCCCTTAGCGCTTCATTGATCGTGTACTCTTGAGTGTAGCTTGGGCTGAGAACGACGCAGCCATGGGAAAGTTGACAGTTAAGCCTATCTAGTGACAGCCCATCATAGGCTAGCTGGGTGATCTTGCAACTTGTACCATGTCGGAGTTTGATTTTCCCCATAGGGTTTCATTGATCGTGTACTCTTGAGTGCAGCTCGGGCTGAGAAGGTCGCAGCCATGGGAAAGTTGACAGTTAAGCCTATCTAGTGACAGCCCATCATAGGCTAGCTGGGTGATCTTGCAACTTGTACCATGTCGGAGTTTGATTTTCCCCATAGGGTTTCATTGATCGTGTACTCTTGAGTATAGCTCGGGCTGAGAAGGTCGCAGCCATGGGAAAGTTGACAGTTAAGCCTATCTAGTGACAGCCCATCATAGGCTAGCTGGGTGATCTTGCAACTTGTATCATGCCGGAGTTTGATTTTCACCTTAGGGTTTCATTGATCGCTTACTCGGCAACTTGTATCAAGCAGGATTTCTATTTTCCCCTTAGCGCTTCATTGATCGTGTACTCATGAGTGTAGTGTAGCTCGGGCTGAGAATGACACAGCCATGGGAAAGTTGACAGTTAAGCCTATCTAGTGACAGCCCATCATAGGCTAGCTGGGTGATCTTGCAACTTGTACCATGTCGGAGTTTGATTTTCCCCATAGGGTTTCATTGATCGTGTAGTCTTGAGTATAGCTCGGGCTGAGAAGGTCGCAGCCATGGGAAAGTTGACAGTTAAGCCTATCTAGTGACAGCCCATCATAGGCTAGCTGGGTGATCTTGCAACTTGTACCATGTCGGAGTTTGATTTTCCCCATAGGGTTTCATTGATCGTGTACTCTTGAGTGCAGCTCGGGCTAAGAAGGTCGCAGCCATGGGAAAGTTGACAGTTAAGCCTATCTAGTGACAGCCCATCATAGGCTAGCTGGGTGATCTTGCAACTTGTATCATGCCGGAGTTTGATTTTCCCCATAGGGTTTCATTGATCGCTAACTCGGCAACTTGTATCAAGCAGGATTTCTATTTTCCCTTTAGCGCTTCATTTTATCGTGTACTCTTGAGTGTAGCTCGGGCTGAGAATGACACAGCCATGGGAAAGTTGACAGTTAAGCCTATCTAGTGACAGCCCATCATAGGCTAGCTGGGTGATCTTGCAACTTGTACCATGTCGGAGTTTGATTTTCCCCATAGGGTTTCATTGATCGTGTACTCTTGAGTATAGCTCGGGCTGAGAAGGTCGCAGCCATGGGAAAGTTGACAGTTAAGCCTATCTAGTGACAGCCCATCATAGGCTAGCTGGGTGATCTTGCAACTTGTATCATGCCGGAGTTTGATTTTCACCATAGGGTTTCATTGATCGCTTACTCGGCAACTTGTATCAAGCAGGATTTCTATTTTCCCCTTAGCGCTTCATTGATCGTGTACTCATGAGTGTAGCTCGGGCTGAGAATGACACAGCCATGGGGAAAGTTGACAGTTAAGCCTATCTAGTGACAGCCCATCATAGGCTAGCTGGGTGATCTTGCAACTTGTACCATGTCGGAGTTTGATTTTCCCCATAGGGTTTCATTGATCGTGTACTCTTGAGTGCAGCTCGGGCTGAGAAGGTCGCAGCCATGGGAAAGTTGACAGTTAAGCCTATCTAGTGACAGCCCATCATAGGCTAGCTGGGTGATCTTGCAACTTGTACCATGTCGGAGTTTGATTTTCCCCATAGGGTTTCATTGATCGTGTACTCTTGAGTATAGCTCGGGCTGAGAAGGTCGCAGCCATGGGAAAGTTGACAGTTAAGCCTATCTAGTGACAGCCCATCATAGGCTAGCTGGGTGATCTTGCAACTTGTATCATGCCGGAGTTTGATTTTCCCCATAGGGTTTCATTGATCGCTAACTCGGCAACTTGTATCTAGCAGGATTTCTATTTTCCCCTTAGCGCTTCATTGATCGTGTACTTTTGAGTGTAGCTTGGGCTGAGAACGACGCAGCCATGGGAAAGTTGACAGTTAAGCCTATCTAGTGACAGCCCATCATAGGCTAGCTGGGTGATCTTGCAACTTGTACCATGTCGGAGTTTGATTTTCCCCATAGGGTTTCATTGATCGTGTACTCTTGAGTGCAGCTCGGGCTGAGAAGGTCGCAGCCATGGGAAAGTTGACAGTTAAGCCTATCTAGTGACAGCCCATCATAGGCTAGCTGGGTGATCTTGCAACTTGTACCATGTCGGAGTTTGATTTTCCCCATAGGGTTTCATTGATCGTGTACTCTTGAGTATAGCTCGGGCTGAGAAGGTCGCAGCCATGGGAAAGTTGACAGTTAAGCCTATCTAGTGACAGCCCATCATAGGCTAGCTGGGTGATCTTGCAACTTGTATCATGCCGGAGTTTGATTTTCACCTTAGGGTTTCATTGATCGCTTACTCGGCAACTTGTATCAAGCAGGATTTCTATTTTCCCCTTAGCGCTTCATTGATCGTGTACTCATGAGTGTAGCTCGGGCTGAGAATGACACAGCCATGGGAAAGTTGACAGTTAAGCCTATCTAGTGACAGCCCATCATAGGCTAGCTGGGTGATCTTGCAACTTGTACCATGTCGGAGTTTGATTTTCCCCATAGGGTTTCATTGATCGTGTACTCTTGATTATAGCTCGGGCTGAGAAGGTCGCAGCCATGGGAAAGTTGACAGTTAAGCCTATCTAGTGACAGCCCATCATAGGCTAGCTGGGTGATCTTGCAACTTGTATCATGCCGGAGTTTGATTTTCACCATAGGGTTTCATTGATCGCTTACTCGGCAACTTGTATCAAGCAGGATTTCTATTTTCCCCTTAGCGCTTCATTTATCGTGTACTCTTGAGTGTAGCTCGGGCTGAGAATGACACAGCCATGGGAAAGTTGACAGTTAAGCCTATCTAGTGACAGCCCATCATAGGCTAGCTGGGTGATCTTGCAACATGTACCATGTCGGAGTTTGATTTTCCCCATAGGGTTTCATTGATCGTGAACTCTTGAGTGCAGCTCGGGCTGAGAAGGTCGCAGCCATGGGAAAGTTGACAGTTAAGCCTATCTAGTGACAGCCCATCATAGGCTAGCTGGGTGATCTTGCAACTTGTACCATGTCGGAGTTTGATTTTCCCCATAGGGTTTCATTGATCGTGTACTCTTGAGTATAGCTCGGGCTGAGAAGGTCGCAGCCATGGGAAAGTTGACAGTTAAGCCTATCTAGTGACAGCCCATCATAGGCTAGCTGGGTGATCTTGCAACTTGTATCATGCCGGAGTTTGATTTTCACCATAGGGTTTCATTGATCGCTTACTCGGCAACTTGTATCAAGCAGGATTTCTATTTTCCCCTTAGCGCTTCATTTATCGTGTACTCTTGAGTGTAGCTCGGGCTGAGAATGACACAGCCATGGGAAAGTTGACAGTTAAGCCTATCTAGTGACAGCCCATCATAGGCTAGCTGGGTGATCTTGCAACATGTACCATGTCGGAGTTTGATTTTCCCCATAGGGTTTCATTGATCGTGAACTCTTGAGTGCAGCTCGGGCTGAGAAGGTCGCAGCCATGGGAAAGTTGACAGTTAAGCCTATCTAGTGACAGCCCATCATAGGCTAGCTGGGTGATCTTGCAACTTGTACCATGTCGGAGTTTGATTTTCCCCATAGGGTTTCATTGATCGTGTACTCTTGAGTATAGCTCGGGCTGAGAAGGTCGCAGCCATGGGAAAGTTGACAGTTAAGCCTATCTAGTGACAGCCCATCATAGGCTAGCTGGGTGATCTTGCAACTTGTATCATGCCGGAGTTTGATTTTCACCATAGGGTTTCATTGATCGCTTACTCGGCAACTTGTATCAAGCAGGATTTCTATTTTCCCCTTAGCGCTTCATTGATCGTGTACTCATGAGTGTAGCTCGGGCTGAGAATGACACAGCCATGGGAAAGTTGACAGTTAAGCCTATCTAGTGACAGCCCATCATAGGCTAGCTGGGTGATCTTGCAACTTGTACCATGTCGGAGTTTGATTTTCCCCATAGGGTTTCATTGATCGTGTACTCTTGAGTGCAGCTCGGGCTGAGAAGGTCGCAGCCATGGGAAAGTTGACAGTTAAGCCTATCTAGTGACAGCCCATCATAGGCTAGCTGGGTGATCTTGCAACTTGTACCATGTCGGAGTTTGATTTTCCCCATAGGGTTTCATTGATCGTGTACTCTTGAGTATAGCTCGGGCTGAGAAGGTCGCAGCCATGGGAAAGTTGACAGTTAAGCCTATCTAGTGACAGCCCATCATAGGCTAGCTGGGTGATCTTGCAACTTGTATCATGCCGGAGTTTGATTTTCACCATAGGGTTTCATTGATCGCTTACTCGGCAACTTGTATCAAGCAGGATTTCTATTTTCCCCTTAGCGCTTCATTTATCGTGTACTCTTGAGTGTAGCTCGGGCTGAGAATGACACAGCCATGGGAAAGTTGACAGTTAAGCCTATCTAGTGACAGCCCATCATAGGCTAGCTGGGTGATCTTGCAACATGTACCATGTCGGAGTTTGATTTTCCCCATAGGGTTTCATTGATCGTGAACTCTTGAGTGCAGCTCGGGCTGAGAAGGTCGCAGCCATGGGAAAGTTGACAGTTAAGCCTATCTAGTGACAGCCCATCATAGGCTAGCTGGGTGATCTTGCAACTTGTACCATGTCGGAGTTTGATTTTCCCCATAGGGTTTCATTGATCGTGTACTCTTGAGTATAGCTCGGGCTGAGAAGGTCGCAGCCATGGGAAAGTTGACAGTTAAGCCTATCTAGTGACAGCCCATCATAGGCTAGCTGGGTGATCTTGCAACTTGTATCATGCCGGAGTTTGATTTTCACCATAGGGTTTCATTGATCGCTTACTCGGCAACTTGTATCAAGCAGGATTTCTATTTTCCCCTTAGCGCTTCATTGATCGTGTACTCATGAGTGTAGCTCGGGCTGAGAATGACACAGCCATGGGAAAGTTGACAGTTAAGCCTATCTAGTGACAGCCCATCATAGGCTAGCTGGGTGATCTTGCAACTTGTACCATGTCGGAGTTTGATTTTCCCCATAGGGTTTCATTGATCGTGTACTCTTGAGTGCAGCTCGGGCTGAGAAGGTCGCAGCCATGGGAAAGTTGACAGTTAAGCCTATCTAGTGACAGCCCATCATAGGCTAGCTGGGTGATCTTGCAACTTGTACCATGTCGGAGTTTGATTTTCCCCATAGGGTTTCATTGATCGTGTACTCTTGAGTATAGCTCGGGCTGAGAAGGTCGCAGCCATGGGAAAGTTGACAGTTAAGCCTATCTAGTGACAGCCCATCATAGGCTAGCTGGGTGATCTTGCAACTTGTATCATGCCGGAGTTTGATTTTCACCATAGGGTTTCATTGATCGCTTACTCGGCAACTTGTATCAAGCAGGATTTCTATTTTCCCCTTAGCGCTTCATTGATCGTGTACTCATGAGTGTAGCTCGGGCTGAGAATGACACAGCCATGGGAAAGTTGACAGTTAAGCCTATCTAGTGACAGCCCATCATAGGCTAGCTGGGTGATCTTGCAACTTGTACCATGTCGGAGTTTGATTTTCCCCATAGGGTTTCATTGATCGTGTACTCTTGAGTGTAGCTCGGGCTGAGAAGGTCGCAGCCATGGGAAAGTTGACAGTTAAGCCTATCTAGTGACAGCCCATCATAGGCTAGCTGGGTGATCTTGCAACTTGTACCTTGTCGGAGTTTGATTTTCCCCATAGGGTTTCATTGATCGTGTACTCTTGAGTGTAGCTCGGGCTGAGAAGGTCGCAGCCATGGGAAAGTTGACAGTTAAGCCTATCTAGTGACAGCCCATCATAGGCTAGCTGGGTGATCTTGCAACTTGTATCATGCCGGAGTTTGATTTTCACCATAGGGTTTCATTGATCGCTTACTCGGCAACTTGTATCAAGCAGGATTTCTACTTTCCCCTTAGCGCTTCATTGATCGTGTACTCTTGAGTGTAGCTCGGGCTGAGAATGACGCAGCCATGGGAAAGTTGACAGTTAAGCCTATCTAGTGACAGCCCATCATAGGCTAGCTGGGTGATCTTGCAACTTGTACCAT